>NW_019214514.1:0-125832 GCF_002532875.2 Varroa jacobsoni
GTGAGAAAAACTTAGCGAAGCTAGTACAACCGCTCATTCCATTGCCACGAAAAAGGCTTACTTGTATAAGTTATGTTTTGCATCTTGTCCAGATACCACGCGAAATATCTACACCGTCCTGCGGTACTGCCAAATTGAAGGAGTTCAAATTAAGGACTTCTCTATGGTCGATAATTAATAATGATAATGATAGTAGCTTATCGATAACGGATCAATCTTCATAATCCATTTCCGTGTTGCTGGTCCGTCCATATGGCTATTTCACCCCTACGCTAATACGACTAATATCAATAAAATGGAAATTAGAAGTCTGGCTTAAAGAAGCGTGTATGCACAGGAATCACCCACGTAAAATTTTAATTTCCTCAAGATTTTATTTTTGAACAACATCCTTTGTCTGATAACTTTCAGGCTCGTAACAAAGCCTTTTAACCCTTTGGTTGGCTTGTCTGCTTCTAACTATAAATAAATGGACAGGTCTTCATACCAGGCCATCGTTACTCGCCCAAAAAATCAATAAGCTCCCAGGACAACACTGGTGCCATGTTACGTTTTGAATCAGTTAGTTATTATTAGTTCTTAATTATGGATCAGAAATGCAGCTTAAAGGCATTTATGCTTTCCGGTGTAGGAGCACACTGCCTGATGCCTCTACACTCCTGGTGTTGAAGTCATTGTATACAATAATATATTCACTACCCGTTTCTCGATATTGTTATCATACCCAATAAAGTCTGACAAATCATGGTGGGACGGGTAGGCCTCGATCTTTGCCACCAGAATCAATTAATTTAGGCTGAAATTTAATCAATTTGATTTCAATGTGCATGAACGCGAATTGTACGATGGAGAAACTGAACGACAAAGAAATAGTGATCGCTTTGTCGGCCCTGGTTACTTACTTGCAACCGGTCTACCTATATGTTATACAGTATTTGTAATTACTTTATACGTCATACAAGACTCCTTGCTAGGTCGACCTAGTTAACTATACCTTAGGCCTAGAATTTCTACATGAAGATTGTGTGTCCACTATTTGTCCTTTGTCCACTATTGTCTTGTAATGCCCAAAAATATGTTAGAGTTTCATTATATTACAAGTGTTATCATAACTGACGATGTAACTACTCGTGCAGTATGCTGGCATCGAGATACTGCATGCACGAGAAAACCCCTTACTTTTGTTGAAGCGAGGGGAACAAGTTTGTGGGATTTTGCTCGAAACCAAAAACGAGAGGGGAAGCGAGAAAGGGAACGTATGACGAAAGAGATAGAAACGGACCACGAAATTCGATTTTGATTGCTAACGGTAAAGTCCTGTCTCCACAACTGGACTCGTTATGATCACAAAGGATAAGGTGTTCCTCCAGGTTCGCGGGCCCAGGAGGTAGAACCCGCTGGGAACAAAGGGAGAACTGAGGCTAGATATAACGATGTGTTTAATGAGAGCTAATCTTCGATTTCTTTATAATTGTACGCACTTTAAAGAATAATCTAAGTTAGAATTTGTGGGTACTGTCATTAATTCAGACCGTGAAGCTTAGACACCTTAGAGCTGACATTTATTAGCCAGCGACTTGGATGTATATTACATGGTGCGGCATGTAATTTGGATAGTTCTCTTTGCTATAATATAAGCAAAACACTACCTACGATACAAAGTTAGATTCCTTTTTTTGACGTACATGCATTAAGCGATATGACGAAAGCGGTTTCTTTAGGTAAAAAAAAAGTTTTTACTTCGACGTGAATCTTAAATGCAACGGAAGACCATAGAGACCTGCATGACTGATGTTGGGTTTTTTTTAATGTATTCCCAAGTACTATATATTATTTGGTATTCTACTTGTATATATACCTGCCAAAGGCCTAATTAAACGACGATGATAATGTAAATAAGCAAACCATTGTTTATTTTTCTACTGTTCCATGTCCGAATAAGTGTACAGACAACAGACCACGTAAATACGCTAACATAAATGATGGAAAGGGCGAGAATTGAGCTATGAATGTGGAATATTTTAAAGACCTTCTTGTCTTTAATTATAGAAATAGTTTACGAACTCAATTTTCTAGCTGACTTAGTTACTTCTTCTCATTAACCTAACTATTAAACCTTTAGTTAGTACATTATAGCCATTAGTGTCTTAGGCGCAACGCAACGTCTCTCGTTCAAGGTCTCTGAACAGGTGACCCGTTCTCGTCCACGATATTAGAGAACTGAAAACGGCGAGGTTTGAACGGCTCTACCTATGTAATAGACTCAACTAAACGTAAGTAAATGAGCTATGATGTGTAATTGGAATAGTACGCGCCAACAAAAGAGGTACTCTTATTGACTTCAGTTAAGAATTTCATGTTAATTTTTTTCAGTAGCAAACGCCTCCATTTCCGTTTCGGGAAAATCAATAATTGTTTGAGCATAAATGGTAGACAACGTAATAGTTTCTAGCGTTTAATAGGAAGTCAGCCGACAGAAAAAGTAGTAACCCAGATTAGATAAGTTAATCAATATCGAAGCTGACAAATGACATCTAAATGTTCTATACTTCACTGTAGCTGATATGTTCTCATCGTTGTGGCCATACATTGCATCAGAGCGCAGCAATATCGACTCCCATTGAAGCACGATGGGGCGCTGCTTTCCGTTAACAAACCAGTACATACCGTACCATTATGTTTTTAGCAGTATCTGCTCTGTGTAAATTCTGATGTAGGTCTTTTTTCATATGATTATTTCGTTCGATAGAAACGTTAGCAAAGCCATGTGCTTTCTATTTGGATTTGTCACTTTATAATAATATCTATATAAATTATATTTGCCTTTAAAACATTAATAGGGTGGAGCCTGAAAAGAGGCCTACATGTGTCATGAAATATATACATAGATATCATCATAAATGTGTATACGATGTAAGCCGGAGTCACTTGCCTTCTGGCAATAGCATATTACAGATAAATAGGAAGACGATATCGCATGATAAGGAATTCTTATACGGATGATAACAGAAATAGTTTTCTCTCATCTCTACACGAAGGCCAATTACTGCAGTGCCACTGAAACGAGTTTAACAACAAAGATAAACTATAAACCGGGTGGCTACGGAGTATATCGACGATAAAGAGAGAAAACTAGAGTGTACTAGAGTAAACGCCAAAAACAAAGTATGGTAATAGACAATGGCGTCTGTAAACAAAGACCAAACAGCCATCGGGTCATTAACGATATCTTATCTATTATAGTGACATTGCTTCTCTATTCTAAATTTTTTTCCTCATGCGAATTCTTCCATATTCTGCTTTTTTAGTTTCTATAATAACTACATCAACAGCCACTCTCCGTTTTCGCTTCTGTATCCTGCAGTGTTCTTCTTATCTTCATCCAACATAAAACACGATACCAAAAGTTGTGACAAAGTTAAACAAACGATATATATATATATATATATATATATATATATATATTAAACTGAAGCGAACGCCAGCGTTCAAAATATTGGAAGGCGATGATACATAAGCCGGAGAAGATAAACAGTCGAAAATAACCAAACTTCACCTCTCTCCGACTCCCAGACACCCAAAATGGTTCCGTTTATTGAACTCTTGTTGCCCTGATCCCGCAGGTTTTTCCAGCTCCAATTGCTTTCTTCACTGGATAACGGAAACACACAAGACTAATACAGTGCGACCGCAGCCCTGCTACGATCGCTGTGCCATCGCTCCAGGGTCGAAACAGGCAGGCTCACCACATCGGTTGGCTGCTCCGAACGAACAGCAAATGACGACGCGAATACGTTAGGAATCAGGAACAGAGTTCGGGTGACTGGTGCTGGATATGGGTCAGACATTCGACCAGAGCGAGGCTGAGCGACAAGTTATCCGCAAGGTAGCAGCGGCACAGGCAAAATATATAAATACCCATTCTCGAACTGTACAGAAAGTGAACGAAGCGAATTAGGTCTGAGCAGATAGATACCGGTTAAGAAACCTTAGAAAGAGCAGAAAAACATGAGGCGGGAGAACACCGAAATGATTAGATGGCCTGCGGTTGCCATGCGTCCCGACGAATGTCCCTTGAATGTAGTTTTCCCCCTTTGAAAGGACATCACTTGATATTGAAGACAAGCTGGTCGTCCTTTTAGTGCCAACAATAGCAGACGTTCTACTTAGGATCATAACCTTCTATTTATGTTGCATTCAACAACAACAACGGTACTCCATAAACGAGCTTACTGATAATAACAGAAATAACATAATTGAAGCAAGTCTAGCAAAAGGTTTATTTTTATTATAGTTTATGCAATCCTTGTATAAGACGTGCGTACGTGTGAGTGTAATTCGACTACGATGTTGTTATTTGAGTATGCACAACATATGTATGTACTTAATAACAAAATCTAGAACAGTGAACTTCGTGGAATAGGTATATAGAATAGATTTACAATGCACAGATTAGTTACCATTTTCTTTTTTTTAATTTAAGCCCAGCCCAATTAATCATAATTAAAAAACATACAGAAGCATAGGATTGGTGTCTCTTTCCACTCAAGCGTTTTCTCAGTCAAGGACTCAGGCACATATATATATGTTCTTCTGTACAACACAGAAATTTGCTAGACAGGAATAAATAGCATAAAACCGAAAATTTTTGACGGCCAGCAGAGGAAATTCATTGTTAGGCCATTGTGCCCAATTGATTGTAATATTACTTAGATATATGTTTGTCAGTTCATGTGGTGTAAACGGGACAGTAAATCCATTCATATAGCGGTTTACTTCTACGAGATAGAAACTTTTTGCGTATAATATGAATTAGCGTCCGGTACTATGTAATATACAATCTCAATATTTAGATGAATTCAATTACTTTTGAAACTACCAGTGAAACTCAACGAAGGCTTATCTATCTGCGTAAGCTCTAAGGGACAACTTTATGCGCCGCAAAGCTGGGGAAGTTAATCACTGTCCTCGAGTGTACATAACAACATGTTTTGCGGTAGAACTAGAAAGAAATATCTTAACATACGGCTGTATCGCCATGTTTAAGAAATGGCAAGAAATGAACGAGCCTTCAGAGCGAGGTGTATATCGCTGTAAATTCGAATGGAATGGTCGAGTGTGCGAATCTATCTATGTACACTTACCTAGCTACTCCGACGACCAGATACGCAACAACGTAGTGTTGCAGAGGAAATCGCTTTTTCCACTGTGTATTGATGGTAAGTGCGTTGGGGAAGCTCGAGTATACACACTGCGGGTTTCTGGGTAATGGCACTGACCAGTGATATATCCATTGCATTTTAAACAGGAAAGCTCTTCCTTCCCTTTTAGCAGGAGAAGAGGCAAAAGGTCTCAAATCTCGCCGCGCTACGGGTACTGGTGTAAAATACGATTTTACTCTCAATTTAGCATTTGCGACGGACGTACCCGCATATCGAGTCGGTAGAGTCTTTGCTTGTTTGAGCATGACTTCATCCGGCACCACCATGGCAGGGAGCCCATGGAACTCGCTCTCTTTCTGTACGGGCTGAAGAGGCCTCCTCCTGACTGGCTATGACAGGCTTCAACAGTCAGCTCGTTGGTCTCCCATATAAAATATGGCTGAGAACGGGACTCGTATAGTGAGGAAAGGACGGCTTAGTCTGACTCGCCGAAGCAAGCAGTAGTCGCAGTAACGGCGGGGCTGATTTTGGTAGTGCAGTGACAGTAGTAATGTCGTCCAATAGACTGGCCTAGGGATTCCTGCCCTGAGGACAATCGATGCCTCTTTGTACATACGTACCTATACACTTAGCCTGCCTACTACCTGTTTCCACGACCTGCAACGAACTGCCACTGAAGGTTGTCCGCGTGGAAGATCTCGGATGGCCGCGAGGGTGAGTAGTTTCCTGAAGCAATAACATACATTCGCGGGCTCCGTGGCGACGGCAGCGGCGACATCGGTCGACGTCATGAATGTATTTCGCCATGATGCAACAGATCACCAGATCACTTCTAAAAAAAGTGTGTGTGAAATACGAGATATTGCCTGCTTATTGCCGGTCGGAGGCTGTCTCCGACGAACTGGAAGGGGAAGCAGCGGTTTATAGTATGGCAAAAGAAGAAGGACCTTATCATTACATGAATACATATTTCTATTTGCTAAAAAAGATATCGATCAAAAAAGATTATTCTATTTATTTATTTCCTAAAAATGCTTACGGCACCGCGAAGTTCAGAGCCACGTACGTATCGGGGACCAGGAAACCTTCAAATGTAGATTTTCGGCTTGCAGCCCATCAGACGATTGCCGTATATCAGTTTTTATTCAGCAAACTCTCATGTACTATCTCCGATCGCATGGGGGGTAAAGCACATAAATAGCAAAAAAGTGGGAAAGTACATCCAAGCAAACGCTACAACTAATTCAGCCCTAAGCAGCGACAAGTCGCTGCGAAAACGAACCGCACGCAAGGTGTCTATCAGACCAACCGCACAGGGGATGCTATTACCTTCGCGAAAAACGTCTATCGCTGCAAAGTTGTAGTCATTTCTCGCTTCGCGCAGCAGGCCAGTTTCAAAGATCATCCTGCCTTCTAGGCCATTTTTCCTCGTTTGGAATTTGTTCATACAAATATAGTCTCTCAACTCAATATTGTTCAGGGGTTCTAAAGAATGAGGTCTTTTAGAAAGCGGCGGCCAATACCTCCGCACTAGCCCAATCGTAGCGGAGTTCTTCTCGTATACGATCAGGACGCGCACCCTGAAAAATAGCGACCATCTCTACACTCTCATGCTACGCCTTATATTTCGAATTAGTTAACGCTGTGTATAAACAATGCCCAGCGAATAGCACAGCACTACTGTCTCTCGGATTGACGTAATCCCAGAGAGCTTGGAAGTGCTCCACGTAATGCTACTATACTCTCAAATGTTGTAAGAAGTAACGTCCTTTTCGCTAGAGGCAGATCTACAGTGCTTGGAGGTCCTAGGAAGGCAAGTTCGTATTCAAAGATCAAGGAGGGACAAAACATAGATTAAGCCGCGAGCTCTACCGGATAGGTCCGAATCGGAAAAAAAGATGTGATGAAGGCGACGAAAAAGCTGCCGTATATTGGGAACGTTTTCATTGCAGTACATCTTGCATTTACCGAATCTTTCAAAGACGACTCCCTAAATTGCTCAGCGTGCCCGTGCATGAACCCGTCTTGACCTCTATACGAATCTTTGAAATGGAATAGGAATTCAGTTTAGTCGCATAGCGTTTTAAAACACCATTTTAACAGTTCGTTTGGGAATAGGCTTGTCTACCTGCCTGCTCCACGAAAGTCGTCTTCCATAATTAGCAACATAGCGAACATGATTTCATGAATGGAAAAGTACACAGACTCATAAGATAGGAATAAATCGAAGAGGGGTGACGAGAGAGGGCCAACTGAGATAGTTCTATGTTCTATCAAAAAAGAGGTAGAGACTTTTACATCTTTGTAAGCTCAAGTGCTTAACGAACGACTTCATAAGATATTCTAGAAGCTTTAGCTTGCAAAAAAGCAACCTACTTATTTTTCGTGCAGTTCATTTTGCTTCTTCACAGTGCCACATTAGCAACAAGCCCTCCAGACAATCATATCCACATAGGATGTCGATTCAAGGATCTTCGTTTCCTTCGAATTTAAATAGAAAGTCGTTAGGGAGAGCCACATGTCAAACAAGCGGTTGTCATATTTACGTCAAACTCATCAGAATCGAAGTACTATTGACACCACACAGATAGGCTACAAGCTAATATCAACAAGCGAAACTCTGATTGTTCAAAAGCGGCAGGGGGTGCAGAGCATCGACACGATCGTTGCTGAACGTCACTACCAAGCTTGAGCAGGCGCAACGTTGCAAAATGCACGTTGCAAGGTCCTCGTTACCCGCAGCAGAGTTCTTATCACATTTGAGCCTATTACAGCGGTCTGACCCTACAACACTGGCAGGAAGGTAAAGATTTTAAAAAGCACTGTGTACTCCAAAACAAGCTGAGTTTGATCACTTTCTTGTTAAGTCGATAGCAGCATGGTCTAGAACGAGCTGCGTTAAAAGGCTTGTTTTCTTAGTTCCCGCGCGCTTAATTGCAATATGGAATTTAACAGCTTGCTTGAGCGCCGTACTCGTTTAAAAGCTGTAGAACCTGCTAGTCGTTATGGGCTGCTAACTATAAGCAAGAGCTTCCTAAAGGTTCGCGTGTGTCCCATGTAGGCAGAGGTAAGTTTCGTTTCCTGTCTAGCTAAGCCCGAATTATTTACTTCCATGCAAGCACTCCACTAAAGCGTCAAACAGCTGCATGTACCTTAAGAAAATTCAAACGTTAAGAGAGTGATAGCCAGTCCCCGTCTTCGATCAAATTAAGTGCTTGGCACACACAAAAACGTCATCTATTGGACGGGGAAACTGAACAATGTTTCTATCAGAGACTACATGCCTCGATAAATTTATAGGACAGACAAAAGTACGCTCCGAGCCCTGACACTGGTCCGGATGCTGCAAATCTCACTCTGCTTTCGAAATGAGTACTTTTCTTTACCGCCAAACGTATTGTTTCAAATTGTCCTTAAGGTTTGTCTAGATAGTATTGTCTGGGTAGCTCATCTTGTATGCCTCAAATCGGTGTCTACTAAAGTGATAAATATTGTTGAAGCGGAGCTCGGAGAAGATACGTGCTTCACAACATCTCTCAAGGTACAGTAAAGTCCAGATAATAGTGATAGATGAGCGCAGGATGAACGTATGCAGGTACCGTGTTCTTCTAATAACCATGAGAATTTCCGCCAGTTGTGTAGAGCTTATAAAAACTTAGCTCAACTCGCGCATTTCAGACAGATTTTGCATATCACTACAGCCCTTCTAACTAAATAACCTTTATATGAAGTTAGTGAACTATAAGTTCAGATTTGTTGAAGGCAGATCAGTGAAGGATCGTATTTATTAGATAGATGTGGATGTTCAAGGAGTGAGCTTTTCTGCTTCTTGCGGAACACTATGATATGCGCCATCTTCCTTAATCTCTACCGTTTTGCAGCTTTTTTGAGCCAACTTGGATTCAAGCACCATGTTGTAACAGGTCAATCGACGCTTGTAAACACACCGAACTTACCATATGGTGAAAATCGGCGCAGGGAGTTAGTCCTGCGCCAATACGATGCGTGCCAAAGATATTGCCAAGTTTAGCACTACCGCACCTTTAGGAGCGATGACTCGAAATGACGGACAATTGACTTCTGAAATGAACGCGTGGTTAAATCATATGATAACCACGGCCCCATTAAAGGGACGGCATACCCGCTCAGATGGTGATCGTTTAAAATATCTGCTCGGAAATACAAGAGGAATCCATATCGTATATGACAGTTTGACAGGGAAGATTTAGTCGGCGATACGTTAATTCGGATTTTTTCCAAGAGGTAATATACGCATCAGCTTATCTTGAATCGATCTACTTGAGTAATACAAAACTAAACTTTTTTTTAGAGAGTTTCAGAGACCAGTTGTTTTCTACTTGAATAAGATCGGCAAGAATTTAGATGGTGGTTGCAAGATCGAAGCCTGCAGTAGGCCACTGTCGTCCTAAATGAGTAGAATGACCTTAAGCAGTTTTTGTACCACAGATGCATGCAGGCGACATTCCGCCACTGATGTAAACACACACTACTGATAAGGTCTTGGCCAGGGCTAGCTATAGAACGATACAGACAACGAAATATTTGCTCCTTCACCGATTGTAAAATATCATTTTAGACCACTCTCCTGCGTTGTGGTCTATTACCGACTAGGACATTAGTTTAGACAATATTTGCGTTGGCTGTATTGTTACAACTGGCAATACCTATAATATATATATAAATACAAGACCTACAATTCGCAATTTTTCGGGACAAGGTTAGTATGTTGCTGCTATTTAAATAAACGACATTCGAAAGAAACTACCAGGCATCTCAGCAACCTTTGATGCATTACGAGGTCGTTGTAGAAGAGAAAAAAGGATTGTTAAGAGCTGGTGGGTTATACAGTCGAATAATTATAACATGCCGGGCTACACCTAAACTTAGACAATTAATTAATCACAGAGGCACCTATCCAGATAATAATTTTTTTCCTAGGAGACAGTTATTGAATGGCACGCATAGAACTGTTGCCAAAGTAAGCGACTTTTTGTGTACACGTCACAGAAAAAGGTTTTCCCAATGCAAGGTCAGTGTATGCCAGTTACTTCAGTGCGACCAACTACCGATAGTTTAGCTTGGGTGACAACGCAACAGTGCGATCACGTATCGATACGTGTACGTATTACCCTACTGTTGTTGCGGCCGGAAGTGCTCCGGAGAGCTGGCGGATCTTTGCAGAGCATTCGATCCTTACCCAGGGAGCATCTCCTGGTCCTGTCCTAGTATACTCAAATGAGGTCTAAGAAGGGAAACAAAAGGCCAAAAGTAAACTGGCAAAAAGCGACTGCATTCTGCAGCTGTTGGCCATTACTAGCCAACACAAGTTGCCTGACATTCGCACCGGATAAGCGATGAAATAGATACTGACGCGCCTGAGTTTTCCTTATGGTGTCATGGCACTGGTTTTGCTATAGTAGCAGTCAGTCACCGCAAACAGGAACCGAATGATCGTCTGGTACATAACTTTTGCGACATCACTGGAACGAACCCGGAAGCGAGTTTATGTAGACGGAAGGAAGACACCAGGCACTATCAGCCAATCGGTGATGTCGGTGATCGTGTTAGTGGCTGCAATGTTCAGATGACAGTTTTCGCCATCGTCGTCGTCGTCGTCGTCGTCGTCTTCTGTATGACAGGCCCTCGGTTCACAACTGTCGCAAGGCAGAAGGAAGAGATGGGTAAGAATAAGAAGTGGGTGGCAGAGACCGAGCAAAGGACAGCTGCTCGCAATGAAGAACAAGGAACAAGGCGGATGGGGCAAGTGAGTGCAAATTGAGTTACCCACCTACACCAGTCGACGGCAGCAGTACAGCCGCTGATTGTAAGCAGTTGGCCTGGTGTACAGCAGCAGCAGTGATGGCGGCGGTGCTGCGAGTCGTATGGTAGCCGACGGAGCGTCATATCAGTGTCCTAGCGGTGGCCGCCGTAGCACCGACTGCCTCGTCATCATCAGGAAACCTTCTGCCATGCGAACATTTCCTTTCCCCCAACCCGACCGCTGTAACCCCAAAAAACAGTAGGACTCCTTCATATCGTACAGACGCAAACGTCCGTAAGTACGCGCACTTACTAGACGTGCACACAGCAAGCGTCGAACTCAGCACAATGCCAGCGTTAAAAGAAGAGAGGGCCGGTTGTCCGGAAGAAAACGCCGCCATCCGGGAACGGGGATAGAAGGACTTCAGCTTGAAGGAGCAACCTTGTTGGACTGACGACAGAGAGCTTTATAAGAGATCTCGGAAAGAAAGGGAACTACGACGACTGCTTGGCTAGCATGGCCAACAGCCTGCAAATCAGTAGCATGGTACGGGCTAGCGTCACAGACGCCGTTTCAACACTATTAAGGAGAAGGAACATGTGGGAAAAAAGACAAGGATATAGGAAAGGCGTACCGTCAGCCAAGCAGCATCCAGGAGGGAACAGGCAAGGATCGGACAAAGTGGAAATTGCGGTGCAGATTGCAAAGAGAAAGAGAAAGACTGGGCAAAGTGGAGTGAGAGAGAAAAACGGGTTAGGGATGTGACCCAGTTGGCCAGTTCTAGCCTCAAGAGACGTCCAGATGAGGATGGTGAGAGATGAGTGTCACTGCTTTGGTGCGTAGGCGCGTGTGCTTGTGGTAAAGAGGAAGGAGCGACCAGCAGTGCGAGGTAATAAGTTCTACCTCATTTGAGATCTACTTTTTACCGGTCTAACATAGTCTGCCGCGGTTCAGCCCAGCTCAGCTCTTCGAGTAGAGGAAGTCCTGCGGAAAACTGGTGTGAATGAGCAAGTTGAAGGATGTTCTTTCGATATGGCGGACGTGGCAGGGCGTGCGAGCGAAGAGCATACTGAAACAGAGTGGAAAACTGTGGAGTTGAAAAGAGTGAGGTACTAGCCAATTCCCAACAACGAAGGGGACGGATTGAAGCCACAATCAGCTAGGCGGTAAAAAAACAGGGCAAGCAGGGGAACAACAGACATCCAGCAGAGAACGACGATAAAAATGTTGCTGACGGCTCTTACCATCTCTGCTGAAATGGACGCAGACTCCGGCAGCACATTGACACTACGGAGACTCACTAAGTCTCGGAAAAAGCATAACAACTGCGAGCAACATGCTGATTTAGCAAAAAGAAGCAAGGCTACCTTCTCATTTGTATGTAAAGTGAAACAATGAAAAGCAGGCAAGACGATGATCGGCCTATGATACTTTTAGCGTTTGCTAGCGTCCCGTCAATAGCCAGATCTGCGATCGGAAGAATTGATACTCTCATTAGAAAATTATAAAAAAAAAAAAGCATACATGAAACGTTTGTTGCATAACACACTACTCACCCTTGTCTGACACCTTCTGTGAGGGATATTTGGCCTTTCCGTTTTACAAATCAGTGACAGAGTACCTCGATGAGACACTGATCAGTCTTGCTTATAGAAGCACATAGCTATTGCACGTTAACGACTAGATGTTATATGTCTACAGTTAGGCGTATGATTTCATGACGCGGCGACACAGTCGAAGCATCTCTCCGAGTGCTTTGCTATGGTAACCATAAACATGCGACCATCGCTGATGATGATGATTACAATGTCATGCGGTTACCGCCATTTCATAGATTTTTTGGAAAAACCTCAGGGTAAGCCCGGTGAGACCCACTCCCGACTAGACCTCCAATAAGTTAAATAATAATAATATACTTACCTCTTTGAATAAGTCTTTGATGCTCTATAAAAGAGGTAGTTTCGAGCACTTTCTCACACTGTAGAAAAACGGTGGAAAAGGTTATAATCTGCGAAGTAATAACTTAAACGTTGCTTCAGTCCGAATTAGAATAGTTGAAACTTACAAGCAATAAACATTGTGGCGGTCTACAAACACATCTGGGCATATCACGTCGATCATGAGGCATATAATAGTAATTGAAGTTAGAATATTTTACTGACAAGAAGATTGCTTTCAATTAATGTTCGCTTGAATTATTAGTAAGCTTTATATAATTTAATATCTAATTATAAGATAAAAGCCTAAAGATTACGAATTTTTAATTCTGTTGAAACTTGTTGTTATTTCGTATCAGTGCCTATCCATAGCAGTCACGTATCTTTCTATATTATGGGGATTGTTTCTAAAGGCGGCAAATACCGTGCGCCACAGGACGATCTACACGTGTGGATCCGCAGGAAAGCTGAGCGTGGGATGACAAATTATGGTAGTCGTAATTTTACAGCATCCATGCCTGACTTGAATAGTCACAATGAGTTCTCTGGGGAGCATCTGTTGCACGTAATAAAATTTCAATTATAACTCTATTCATGGCTACAAAGGATTTATAGCTGGCTGTTGAGTACGCAACGCAATAGGCTACGCTTTAGAGCAGGAGATGCGAAGTACGAAAGTGTGTGATTTTTTCTGCACAGTTCGCGGAAAAGTCGTGGAAATTGCACAGTTTAGGAGCGGCTGGAACAAAGAAGGATGCTACTCTACACTAAGAACGAAAACAAATAACTTTCGTTTCCTGAGTACCTTTAAACAACGCACTATATAGTGATACCACTGTAAAAATATTGCTGATATTTAATATATATTTTAAAGCAAGAAATAGTTTGTATATACGAGTGTATATCTAAATCATTTTTTAAATAGCCGTCGACTGCTATAAGGCAAGGCGTAAGAGGCGCTTAAAACATTTTAAAAAATATGTTAAAGATCTGTTGATGATCATTTTGAAGAAATTACTGAGCTCTATAAATTAGATTACAAAAAAAAACTGGTATAATCATAATCATCTTCAAAGAGGCCCCTCTATATGTATATAGAGTATAGGTCAGTATATGATAAACTTTGAATTCTTGTAATAGTGGTTCTAACCCTTAAAAATTCGTTTAAGGATGAAAATTATTGTCGGACCTTGTCATACATTTAGGGTACACTATTTTAGAAATCCATATGCTTTATTGGATTGGTTTTTGACCATCTTATGTCAGCTCTTAACTAGCATTCATTTTTTTTTAAGATTTGTTGATCTTTGTGAAAATAGCCTAAGGTCCGGTCAGTCCTGTATAACAATACAAACCTGTACAACCAAACGAAAAACTTAAACTGAATTAATTTTTAATTCGAGTAGAATAAAGGACACTTTGGGATGTCTTTGAGACCTGTATGTGCATCAGAGCAACAGTTAAATAATCGCTCATAAAATCGTACTTACAATTCAGCAATCCACATCCCTATGAAAGAAAATCATCGCTTATTTAGTAACATCATAATTTTGTTTTAGAATATAGGATATAACTGAAGTCGCTCTTGCCCCCTTCCTGCCTTTGATCTCTACAATGCCGTTCGTATACTAAGTTTAGGTCAGCATAAACATCGCATTGCGGCAACCAATGTTGTATAGTACAATACATTCCGTTGACGTGAACGAAGATATTCGTTCACGTCAACGATGCGTTCTTTTCATTTCCTTTCAATGTGCTCCACCCGCTATGCCCCGTTTTTCAACCTTCGGCCAGACGGAGAAGGATAGGCGTGTTACGGGATCGTTATCCTTCGCTCCGAATCCTCTCGTTTTGGAATTGCCGGACTTCAAGAGGTAGCCCTTGTCCCTCAATCCCAGAGCAAACGCGCAAGCCGACTCGCAGCAGCAGTAGCCTGCCAATTCAGCTGGCGTGCCGGAGGACAGAAAGGACAGACGGCAGCGGCCTTGCGTTAACAGCGGTCTTATAAGTGCAACCCCACCGTCAGCGACGACGACACCGCACTTAGGATCCTGTCAGCCAGCAAGCCACCTCAACCTCATACGCATGTGCAATTCCTGCACATCCTCCATAACCCCGAAAGTAATTCCATACCCGTACCTGGCAGGAGGTCTCCTGTTTTAGCCTCGATAGAGTGACCTGCTCAATAACCATCACGAACATCGCCTTCAGCTTTACTACTACCACTGCTACCGATTTTACCGCCGCTATTGCCAGCAGAGATCTACGATCCATGCTTTAACTGCTACCCCGAACAAGCTTTCCCCGTTACTTCGGTTCCTTGTTCTACCATTCGCCTTCATTTGCTGTTCGAACTCTGCCTCTGATTTTGTCGGTCGCTTGGCTCACGGTCGCGGTATATGTACCTTCAAAGCCGGCATTGGCCTCATAGGCGCCTTCAAGCTGCACCTACCGGGTGACATCTACCAGGCCAGCTAGCGCAGAACTAAACGGCATAATTCTTGCAGTTCTTACCGACTCCAAAGCAATTCCTTACTCTTCCCAGTCGCCTGTTTCTCGTTGTACTTTTACCCGTCCGGGAATGGTTGCTGTTGAAATACGTACTGTAGCCCGCTCGACTTCCACCGCCGTTTCTGTTTGAGTATTGGTTTCGAATAAACTCCTCGTCGAATACTACCACTCCTGCCATTGCAGCTCCATCCACCGTAAGTACTCTTCCTCGTCGTTGAATCTTTTTTTCAGATCAGTCCAATGGGGTCGCCCAACCTACCTCTATTCACTTTACGGACATACTACGTACTCGACTACCGACTATAACAGTCGGTTTGCGTAGCCGGTTTGCCGCTTTACGAACTACTGTTAGTGCACGGAGTCGCATGGTGCTCGACTGAGTTTGGCTCTGTACGAGCCATTTGCCTTACGCGCGTACGTATAGGTACCGAGGGCGCATACACACGAAAGCGAAGTATTTGGTGGAGCAAAAGGTGAAAGTCGATTGGCCTGTGTTACGTTGCCATTGCGGAAATCGAATCAGCAGACGGCCAGAAGCGAAGCTGGCGCCAGCCGCCCAAGGTGACCCACTTGCTCCGATGGCGCTATGACACCATTAATAAGTCTAAGCTAAATGTGTTTTAGGAAAAAGTGATATATATAAACAGAACTATCATGCTTCTGATCCAAGCAAATGGTGTAAATGTAATAGATTCAGTCTTAAATTGATGTCATCTCTTCGATGCAATAATAATGATGCATTTTCAGAAAGAGACTTATGAACGCCTGTGTGTGCGCCTCAAGACGACTGGCAGCTTTTAATAAGATGGTGGCATGTCGTTTTCGTGTAAATAGTAAAGAGTATAGCAGACACGGGAGATTATTTTGTAATATAACGTACATTTAAACGTATTTTTAATAATGTACTACCAGTGTACCGGTGGGGGGGGGGAAGGGGGGTCTATGTAGAGTGTCGAACTAAAACTTTGAATCGCTAAAATTTGTCATTAAGCATTATATTTTATTCACCATTTCGCTGTTGGGTAAGACATGTTAAGCAACCTCAGCTGTTCAAAGACTTATGTGACCTACCACGGATTTAAATAAAAAAAATAAAATTCTACCCGTTCTAACAAAATAACAGATACCAACATATGCGTATGCAAAAACCAACGACGTTTACAAGTATTTCACTCGATTGCTTAAGCAAATCTATCCATGTTTAGGCAATAAACTCGTTGCCAAATTTTGTATGAGGGGTTTAATGTTTATTACACGAGGCACTGGCCAGCGTTCAGGCGAAGAAACCATTAAAAAAGTACTTAGTTCAAATAAAAAAACAAATCATAGTATTTTGTTGCCGAGATATAACATCACGCCGTACTTCTCTTATAAAAAAAAAAAAGAGAATTTTACGGAAATAAAAACATTTTCTATTTTTCGTCACAGAGTAAGCGGTATCCAACCCGAGAATAGACACCATTTTTTTGTCCACTTTTTCTATAGATTTTTAATAGACATTTAAGTAAATTATCTGTAAAAAATTTATTTTAAAGGGCTTCTTTGATCTCGACAAGTGAGCGCTAGCGATTCTGCCAGTTTTAACTAACCATACTTCTTGTCACCCTTTAACTTAACTGTGAGAATAATTGGGCTTACTAAGGCAGTCCGAACACTTGATCTGCACAATACAGACGACAGCTCTTCCCAAATCCATTAGGAAAGAAGCGCTGAGCGATTCTGAAGCTTTTCCTTGACAGGCAACTACTCTTGACCAAGCAAGTAAGTTGTATTACCTTTCGTTGTTTAAGAAATATTTCCGCAGAAATCAAAGTACGCAACGTTTCTTTCAGGGTCTGGCTTTGTTCGAATTTCTATGACTAAACGAGCAGATTATCGAGCCATAGATGATTTTGCGAAGAGGCAACTATAGAAGAAGCGACGCTGGAGTTCCTAGTGCACACATCCAGTATCTCTGTAACACAGCGCCAAATGGCGATCTGGGTTCGTTTAATAGGCATATACATTATTGAAACTCGCGGATCCTGGCTGCCTATAGGAAACAATCGTCAGGAGACTCGCTGTAAAGACGGACTTGAGAACTTAAAGAAACTACTTGGATATTGTCTTATCAGATACTTATATTTGGTTAAACCGAACAAAAATACGACACTGATCTATTATTCTAATATCAAAAGGCAATGTCCACGTGCGGGTACGTAACACGATGTATATCTATTTGGTAGGATCATTCCCGACCAAATCACTTGCTTTTTAAATTTGTCCTTTTTTGTATAGTTCTATATGGTTGTATAAGATTTGTTTCACGATTTTCTTCGATGAAAGTCGCAAGTACTACGCAAGTAGTACAAGCTAAGGACGTATATGAATCCTATCTTCTTTTATGTTGTAATTCTCCACAGCTGTTGTCTTTGGCTGTCTGTGAAAGACGCTGTAGAAACAATCAGTCACCGCACCCAAAGCCTGTCGAATGCTTAGCTTAGCCTAACAGACCTCTTTGGCCTGCTGCGACCCGGTCTTGACAGATTTGAAGAGACTCACCATCATATATATGGGAGTGACCATGTTTGCATAAATGTGCGAAATTAAACCGGTGCTATGTAGAAAATAAAATTGTAAACACCGCGTAAACGAACCGCTCTTTCTAATGAAGCGATGGAGTGACAATGTTCAGTTTAACGCTAAAAGTTCAAATCATTAAAAATTTACAGATTACATTTTAAGAAATGTGTGATCATATAAAAAAAAATATTGCTTCAGTTGAAAGCTTGAGGGCAAGTGCATATAGACAAGCTGCAAGTTTTTCTTCAAAATCGATTTTAGTCCGGATAACTGAAAGCAAACATTATTAATCAACTAATTAATTACGAATTTTTCGGTGAAATTCTCGCTTAAAATTTTCCAGTATGACTAGAAATCATTAAGTATTTACCTAAACGCAAAGTACTGTTTTTTTTTTTATTTGCAATAGTTCAAATGCTAATGATATTAACGAAACCCTGAAATAAGGTTTAGTTGTGGAGAGCCAAAGCGTGACTTTTTTTGTTCTCAATACAGTATCTAGACAGAATACGAAAGTAGCTAACTCTTTACCTAAATTGTTTATTAGTAATACAATAAACGCTTAAAATAACGACTACTAGAAATAGTGAAATGAGGTCATTGATGTTCCCGAACGTTTCTAGCTGGTTATCTCAGCGGAAGCGATTTTTAAGTGATAGAAGTTAGGAAAAAATTCAAGAAATTTTGCAGACAACGTTCTTCATTTGTGCTCGTATAAAAACTTCTTGGAAAGGATTGTCGCAATAGTGAAGGAACGAACCTCTCTTGGCTAATCAAATGATCCTCGGCTCTTATGTTTAAATAAGCACACAGTGGATATCGCAATATGATGAGCCACTTGTTATAGCTTAAGTCCTACTATAATTTTCAGTTGGATCTGATCGTGCGAGTACTTTACCTCATTAACAATACGCATGGCTTCTCCTCGTCTTTCGTCGTTTCCGCTAATGGCTAACGGTCTCTTTCATTTGAGCACCTTTAGGTTTGTCTCAGCGTTTCGTTAACACCGGTGGTATTTGAGCGATATTAAAAAGAATGAATGGAGCCTTATGTTCACACAGATACTCCAAGAAAGATCAAGTACAATTGATACACATTCAATTGACAGTCAACAAAAGAAAATTTAAACGAGACGGCAGCTTTTTCTACTATATATTGAAGCAAGACACTTTTTTTAACACCAAAAATTATTTCCCCAAATCATATCTGCCAGGTCACCTTTTTTTAGAAATTCAGTTGGAATGGTAAAGTGTTAGTTACCCATTTGAGGAAAACGTCGTTGACTGAGGCATATCGCCCTGTTGATCTTAAACGTGTTCATAATTTCAGCACACATTCTTAATAGGGCGCCGGCCCTCACTGAAACATTAAGAACTCAGTCAGGCTACATTATATGATGTTTACGGAGTTATGTTACGCTTAAAACATTATGGCTAAGAGACCATTTAATCATGAGATGCGCGCCACAGACATCATGGCTTTGAACTACAAGCTTCGTATCATCAAACGAGAATTATACCTATGGAAACGCTCCAACCACATATCAACGGATGCGGGACAGAACCCTAGGCGGAGTCTGGAACCATAGAGTATGTTTTCGGTAGTTTGCTTAGACAACATGTGAGTTCTCGTATGGCCGTAACATTATTTTCCCTTGTAGAAAAACTAACTTATTTCCGGGGGAGGCTACAGCTTGTATATATATCGTATCGATATATGAGAAAAACAAGGATGTTATACGCTGTGCGTGAGCGCCCGTTATAAACCACGACTATTATTCCACACGTAATTAGTTTTGTGTAAATCTTTATTTTTTGTTGTGATATGATGTATTAATTTACTTAGAAACAAATTAATTGATTTTTTTCTATTCACCATACAAACAGTGTAAAGCGTAGCCATGAAAAGAGTTCATAACCGACCCAGATTTTCGCGTAGGGGCCTCACATCATCATTTCGATTATACAAAACGGTTAAAGCATTTGTATAGTGGACATTGGCAGCAGTCCCTAGCCAGCCGACTCCTTCAAACCCGCCTAAAACTCACCACAATAACAACCGTCTTATTAACTAACACTGTAACAACGTACATGCATATAATGAATGGACTGTAAATCATATACCGACCTACGTGCGCTGCGTTCAGTTTATCAATTTGCTGACGGCAGCGGAAGCGTTATTTCGACTGGCCTCGGCGCGACGCGATGGAAACGTAGAACGGGAACAGAGTTAAAAGCTCCTACTTGACAGGCTACTGCGCGTTTCCTTTACACGGTTCCTGTTTGCTAAGCCCCTGTTGCCGGAGCAAGTGGTTCGTATAAGTGACGCGTTTGCAAAACAGTTTGCCGGTTGGGGGCCGGATTAGAGTCGTTGAGGCGTGCATCGCACGAGTCGCTAATGTTGTCCACTGTTTGTTTATGGGTTTCTGTAAAGATACGAAGTTGTGGAACTGGACGTTACAACGCCCCCACCGCTTGATTTGCTAGGGCCTGCTTTTCTGTTTTCTGTAGTTTTCGTTAACCGGTAAAGAATCCATATAGTGCAACATAACGTAATGCGAACGTTGTTCTCTTGTGTGTACATGTAAAATTTCACCTGATATTTCCTTTAGAAAAATAGAAACACAGGCAGAATAAATTCATTTTCTTTGAAGGCATGACAACCAGGTATTTTATTTGTTGCCGTGCAACAATATTCAAGCGGACTGCGTTGACTATTTCTGAGAAATAAATAGAAGAACGTTTGTAAGAGGATCGCTTGCTCGGATTTCTACGTTTGGCGTAGTGTACATGACGTGAGTCAATGTAGTTGATTGCGCTGCGTTGAAAGCTGTGTTTATCTAAGAAAATAATTGAGAGCGTAGCTCCGATATGTCTTTGTTGAACCCTCTGCTCGATATACCTTACGAACTAACATCTGATCTTCTAGGTAGCTCAAGAACGTATACACGGCGCTTCGAAACACGAATTTAATCGTTGAGAGTGTTTTTCTAATGAAATCACCAAGTTTTGACAAACCAAACATTGTGTATATGTGCCTCTTTCTTGCTTTTAACAGAGAACACTATTCAAGTATGCTGTTGCTTGACGAAAGTTATTTCGATGGAAAATCTAAAAGCGTTAAAGAGATCGTCGATAATATGTATGAACAAAGAATTCTAAGTTCTGATTTGGGTCAGTCGAGAAAAGAAAGGTAGATTCGAGGATACAGAGCGCGCGTTCACCCTGTCTACTTCTTTTGAGAACTGTCACTTGTAGTCCGCGATTTTACAAAAGCTATGTGAGATACAAATTCGTTTAGACTTGTTTAAGCTAGCAGCATACCGAAACGCGATCACGGTTTTAGTGCAAGGTTTGCAGCATATGGAATTTAAAAAATAGATCGTTTTTTTAACTCGGATGAGGGCGCAGAGCGAGTGCCCGAAAATACAACTTAAGCATAACACTGGCTCCGTATTGACGAAATACAGGGTTTACCATTTCATTGGTAACGACTGGTGCGAGCACGTCCCTTTTCGAGTGACCAGCAGTTTCATATGCAAAACTCTATACGGCTTCCTTTATACGGCTGTCGAGGGCGGTCACGTGACAGGTCACTTCGGCAAAGTCAGCAATTGTCATAAAATACAGTGTCAAAATAGTCTTTCTGGTTACCGTACTGGTTGCCCATCTCATTAGAACCATAGTTTACCTGAAATTCCTTCAAAAATTCTTGCGAATAATTAAAAAAAAATACAATATCTAGCGCTTATGCTCATTACGAGGAGGTAACTGATAAGGTATTCTGCTAATTGTTTTTCCTCAAAGAAGATGAGGGCTCGGATGTATACTATAAAAATTCGTGTAAGCCCACAAATGCACATTATATGGGTTGGGCCCCTAGCTTTTAAGAAGATGGATTCAGAAAAGCTTAATTTAGTTGCGCTCTGTTCTAAGAGCAAGCGACCGAAATACACTCGCTGCAGATGATCAATCACTCTCACAGACCAAAGTCGCTGTTAACTGTGTAGCTGTAGCGTTTTGCGGTCTGCAACAACATGCACTGGGGGCATATCTGCTTCTCTGGCATTCGGAAACGTGCATATTCAATTAAATACGTGACATCTTCAAAGATTTGCCATTCGCTGGAATATGTCAGAATCTAATCAAACAGCATTTCCTAAAAACTACTCCACTTTGATACTCGTCAACATCGATCCCTTGCTGTGGTTGACGGCCGCAGCTTCGGGTGCCTGTTATGTCAATATCCGTGTCACCCGAACCAAGGCCCACCTGCTTTTAGTTTCAACAAGCACCAGCTTCTGTAAAAGACAAGCTGTATTATTATATATTCTAAAACGAGATCTTGTTTAAATATTTTGTTGGTCTAAAAGCACGCTTAACTGGCACCCAGCGAATACGAAAAGTCTTATATTTACGCAGCCGTTATTAGATTCTCGACCAGTTTGGAAAGTAGTTTAATAATCCTATTTTAACGTCAAGGAAAGAAGAGGCAATGAACATAGTTTCCCTATTCTTGGACCTGCTACAACCGTTTTTACTCTGTTGAATTTTAGAAGGGGCCCCGGTTTTTTGCACGCTAACATAATCCTTATTGTCAGGCAAACATATCTATTCCTCGTGGCGTTTGAGGCATCATTTTTACACAAACTTCAAATTTTAACTGTGGGGTCCATATAAGCGCTCATGGTTCAATCGGCGAAAAACTTCGTTTGCCGAATTCTTTACTACATCACTATTACCAGAGAGCATGTAGTATGTTCAAGCAATACTGGTAGCTTACATCAATGACCACGGCGTGTATTAGCTTTGAGTTTTTAAACATCCTGCATATGCGAGTATATCGAAAGGCCTGTTTTTTTTTTTTCTTCGAGAGATGAGGTACACGGCCACATGAAGCGATAACCTGCTCTACGTAGAATGAATATGAAAAATGAACGCATCTCTCCCTGGGAAGGTAAGATAAAAAATGACAGAGTTTCCATATTTGTAAAATTACTTAATGAATAGCTACGTTTTAAATTTACTTAAACAACTAGTACATAGATTTGGTATAGTGTATGTGAATAGTTGGTTTTAATTGTTTTATGAATTTTTCCATTAGACAGTTATCCATGGACGCGCGTAAGTTAGCTCTCGAGAAAAATTCAAGGTTATAGTATCATAGAAAGGATCAAGTACGATTTAATGAGAAAACAATATAATCTCAAAGTAAACACACGCTTATATACCATAGGTCATGTATAGATCCGGTTAAGGTTTCTTTCGCTTACAGTATTTTGCATGCAGTAGCCTCCCTTGCTGGGAGATATTGATGATACATTGTACATAGAAATTATGAAATACAGAGATGGCTCGAACTTAACCAATAAACGGTGCTTTTATTTTGTTCACGGCAAATTTCCATCCTTCGTCCATACGAACAAGCTTAATAGGTAGGTTGTACAGTAAGTACTTATATAACGCGAATTCAAGTTTGGCGACGTTGAGTAAAACTCAGAGCTGGTAGCGTACTACCGCCAGAGCAAGATCACTTTATTTAATTCCACTTATGGCAGCCCGTTATTATGTGCCAACGCCGATTACCCTAGGGAAGTTACCAATGAGCCTAATCCACCCTATCCTTTGCTAACATACGACCAAGATCTAAATGTTCATTATGTTCTGTGGAAGGCGGAACCGCGCTACGAATTTAAATATTTAGAAGGACGCTACGATCACCAATAATTCTACAGTGAGCCTTAAAAATTTCAGTTCCGAACTTGTATGACTTTGGCTAGCCCATATAAACATATTCAATACTATTTGATTAACAATCAATCGATCTTGACAAAAAAAACACTTCATATACCTATGCTCCCCAGCATTCGCTCGGGTGCAAACTCGGGTTCAATGCTTAACGCTCCCTAACTAGACCTTGTGGTAGTAATGATACACCGTAGATTGGTCTACTGTCAACCTTATTATAACATCACATATGTCTACTACGTTCATCCAAGACCCAACAAGTGTAAAATTAAACACACATAGCTATAACACGCGTCAAAAGGTAGACAGCGTACCTCATACTATCAGATATTATTTCATTACTCTAAGCTACAATTATCCTGAATATACTACAAATTATATCGCTTCAATGCCCGCGATGAATTACCTACCCAGGACCTGGACGTGACTGTTGGAAATGTTCCTGAAACTTCCAGATTGAACGGGACGATTAGAAGTGCACTGATATTTATCTGGGCTTATAGCCACTATTTTGTGCAATAATGCAGACCCGTTTGACGCTCGATATATCGATAGACTATAGATTTGCACAGGTCTTACTGGCAAACGTTTTTGTGCCCGTTTCCATCTGGCAGATACGTGTTAAAACATTATTGCTACCATTATTTGTGATACTTCTAGAAGTTTGCATCAGCTGGAAAAATGTGCTATGTATACAAGTCACAGGTGGGAAGGATATTTTAATCTATAATGTCGTTTTCACTTCGTTTCGAGTAAATTAACAAACTCCGCCCACAGGAGCGAAACCATGGGTAATCACAATCTCGCTTCGAGCGAAGTTCGGCCATCTTTAATTAACGAAGTATTTCATGCGCTCATTACATACTTTCACTATAATTATAATATTTATGTGTATGTAAGGTAAGAGTGATTGATGCCTACTAAAACTAATAACTTTAACCGCATTCAAGTTTTAAAAAGGACGAATCTGGTACCCATGGTGTTTACTCTATCTACTCTAATGAACTAGTGGTTGACATAGTTCAGCGATTCGATACCTATTGTCTGTCTAATATGAGATTACAAGAAAATAGATAAGCTGACCTTAATCAAAGGCTCTGACCTTGGCATCACATTATTCCCCATAAGAAGATATTGTTTGTCCCCTCAATCAGATGATAGAACCCACAGACAGCGCGTCTTGTTATCCTGTGTCGATATGTTTTGCTTGTACTTCCCCATTATTACTAGTCCTCGCTGAGATTTTAAAGAAGGATATGCCGAACTCTTTTTCAGTCTACGTCTTTTTGTATTTCCCTATGTGCCTTGGTTAATGAAGGTTCGAACAATCGACGAAAAGTGGTGGGTTGGTCAGAAATGGCCACTACAACCAAATTTGCCGGATTTTCAAATTGAACAACTCTTAAAACAGATGTCAATATCAGATGAAATTTGGCTGATGAATACTCGTTTCTTTCAAACTTGAGTTTCTTTCACGAGAAATAAGTTAGGAAAAAAATACCCTTTATTCTCAACAGTCGACGCTCATTTCCTTGCAGGTCACAGCGCTGCAAGAATATAGCGAAAATTGGTAAAGACATTCGGCAAGGAAGCTTACAGTATGCCAATGGTGAATTTTAAAAATTGGATTGGAATACTGAAAACCAGCGAGTAGGTGACAAAATGTGAAGACCCGAAGAACAAGAACGCCGTGCCGCAATTGAGAAGTTTTTTTTACGAGCTTGAAACCTAAGAGCCCTGTCGGCCAGAACTGGTATTTTATGTGTAATGTGTTGCGAAGTTGTAAGCCAAATACTACAAATGCGAAAACAGAGTAAAAAGTGGATCCCCAGTGAATTGACCATGGGGATACGTAAGGTGTGTTCCGCGTACAATTTGCCGACTTTAAGCAACCTGCCTGGAGCACACGGCCGCCACCGACGAGGCACAGTTCAATCTTTGCCACTAGCCCAATAGAGACCAAGCGAGACGACGGTGTCGCGCTGGAAAGAAATCGAGTTCCGTGACAGTGTTGGAGTTGGTCCCGACGTTTAGTTGACGCTGGTACTTGCAATGGACATCAGGGGTGTTTACTACAATGAGATACTCGTCGAGAATGAAACAATAAATACAGTCCGCTGTTTTGAGTCCCTCAAGAGATTCATCGAACGTGAACTAGGCAATCGGAAGCACATAGTCCAGTTGCTTGATGGTTACGCTGGATCTTATCGATATGCCTGGATTACTTTTCGGATTGGCATACCCAATGTTGACCTCAGCCTGCCTGTTTTTCTAATCTAAGTCCGTATGATTACGAAGCTTTTCATCCCTCTACAGGGCAATACAAGAAAAACAGATTCCGAAAAGCTATAGATAGATAAATTACACAGCAGAAATCGAGTGGTAAGTATATGGGTTCCACAAGCTGGGACAAGCATATAAATAATAGAAAAGAATACTTCTAAGAAATATTAAAGCCATTCTAGCCCAACATGTTCAAAAGCTATTCAGTCTTAAGGTCCGCTGGAATCGCTAGCAGCGTAACAACCGATATCATCGTAGTAGTTTTACTACTTTAGAAAATTCTATTCAATGAATGTCGCTATAATCCCCGCTTTCCGGACTCCTTCTTTGCTGTGCTCTTTGAACTCATGACCACTCTGTTATCGTCAGTCGGATATCAAGATAAGTAAGTGAATTTAAAATTCTTCCAAATTAAAGCCATTTATTTCACTTGCACTAGTCCGGATTTTTATTAATTAGTACTACGAGCTGTTTGACGAAAGTGCCATAAGTCTGTAATTTATCAGGGCTACCCTTTCCCTTTAGCCTGCGAACTCGACCTGTCGGCAACTATCTTTTTTCAGGTTAGGCCTTCAAGAGCCTGTCCTTTTTTCTGCCAGGAGTTCTTTTGACATGCCCCGGCTAGCCCCGCATTCTTTGGATGGACAAAGGTAACGTACAAAACGTCTCTGTCTGCAACGGCCTTGTAAAAGCCGGCGTTCCTGCAGGTTAGCCGGACGCGGGTCAATGCCCTACAGCGAACTAACGAGCGCAGGAAGTCATTTTCTTTTCTGTCCGTGTAGGATCTACAGGCACCGAGGAAGCTTTCCCACTTCCGTATAAAGAGTTCATATCTAGTAAAGAAATTTGAAAGAGCTACTGTCTAGCTTAAAAATATGGTTTCCAGCAGGTTTCTCTGCTGCTTTTCTCTCGCACTTTATTGCCTCTATTTCACTTTAAGTGTAACCTCAGTAATATACTAATTGAACGTAAGGAGAGTTTATGCGAGCGATATCTGTTCACACCAAGGTCATCGGCAAACAGGATAAGGCCTACGTGTCACTAATGTTTTCTGTGCACGGTGGAAGTTTGTTGATAAATAATAAAAGTAACAGGAGATAATCCTTTTCCGGAGTTTGCTGAATATCTCTTTCCGTTAAGCCGCCCCGATAATGTTTTGCAAGATGTCTGTGTGCTGTTTTAAAAACGTCAACGGTACACCCTACCTGGCAATGCTTGTGACAACGACCCTTAATTCGAAGTCAACGAATACCGATATGTGTCATCTACTTCATCCAGCAGTATCTTGTAAACCGTTTTTACGGTGAAGCCCGCGCCGCTCTTCTGGTAACCTTTTACGGTATTCTAGATAAGGAGCTAGTCGGAAAAGCCTTTCTTAGCGATGTCTCTCCACTATTTGAGATCTGTTCGTCCCTTTTCCCTCTTGGGTTGACTAAATACCTCGTTGTCTCAAATACGTTTCAGCAGGGTTGTCTGGCTATGTGCAAGTAAGATACATTTTGTCTTCATTCTAGATTCCATCGGAGCTGCATCCTTCATGTACGTAACATTTAGAAACACCTGACTCGGCTCTAAGAACAGTTACGTCCTTGCTTTTTTGCAGGGTGTTTACTTTTTTCCGATACGCTCTTCAGCTCCCGTAGCGCAGCGAAGATGAAATAAGTGAGGGCCGATTTGCTTGACGGTGGTAGGCGCCTCTTTTATCGTTCTTATAATACCTCATCCCGATAATATGATTGTGATTGTTGCTTCTGTTTGCTCGGCTATTTCCTGGATGCCGATGCATCTCCTGCAAGCCTGATTTATGCGTTGGTTATTGATGAGGACTCAGTATAGAATTTTTGGTCTTTAAAGGGGAGCGTACTTTCTCGATCTGGTATTCTCTTTGGCTTTCTAGTTTTGGTTTACATAGTCTCCGACCATTTTGGTTACATTCAGTATCTCAAGAGGTTACCTACAAACCTTCCGCACAAAGCCCTGAGTATTTGTATGAAACTGAGTATTGCGGTTAACCATAGGATGTTCTGCATCATATGATTCACGTTGACATTCAGCTCTCGGTTCCGAGCGATCAATGTGTTACTGGCTTGTCTGCATTTCTTATGAAATGCTATTGCGGGTATCAACTGTCAACAGTGGACAGTTTTATCTAGTCGTTTTTACATTGTCTATAAATTTTGATATCTGTTCTTTCTTGAACAGCAAAGAATCATCGTATTCTGTATAGGATTATGTAAATGGGTAGAATGTTGCCTTTAAATAAATTCGCAGCCGTCATAACTGGTGTCTCTACGTTCAGAAGGATGGCACATCTGTCTTCGAGTCAAATCAATACTCGATTTCTTCTGGATTTAACATGGGCTGGTTCCTTAAGCTAGGAGATCAAGATGCTTTGGGTCATGAAATCCCTTAATTCTGTACGTGTCGCTTTGAACAATTATTAACATCCAATTCAGTAACCCCTATTTGAACCTGCGTTGGATTGGCCGATAGTACTTTTGTGTAGCAAAATAACTTCTGGTTGTGTGGTTCAAATCCACAAGCAAAAAAATCTTTCAATAAAACGAAACGGTCTGTTATTTGCTTCCGTCGACGGAAAATTGTCCCATTCACCCTAGTCACTTGTGCCCGGTACTGTGTAATGTTAATTGACTATGTAAGTTAACAATCGGCCCAAGCTACTTGGTCGCTTACTGAAACCAATGTTCTTCGTATTTTACGTCGATACTTAAATCGTTAAGCATTACAAGCCATACAGCTGGCTGTCAGTCCGAGCAATGTTACTACTTCTGGATTCCAATTCAGACTGCCACGTGTTTAGGTAGCAAAGATGTTATTTACTGCGTTCAACTTTACGCCAGGTTTAATTTACCAGCTGCAATAATTTATTGAAACGAATAACCAAAATCCGATTCAAATAGTGAATTGTGTACACTAATATGAAATTACATAAGGAAGGAGCCTACTCAGGGCCTCATAAGGACCGTGAAAACAAGGACGGCAGTGTTCATGATAAAGTCTATCGGCGCTCAGATGAGCTCCCAAGAGACATGATAGAGTGCGTCTGCATTGATGTCATCAACTAACAGGTTATAGTACTCAGACTATTAGTGATAATGCCCAGCGCAGGCAGAGAAACCAGTGAGAAAAATATGGGGTGCTAAAAAATAATCTGTGATACGAAGATCCCCTTTGTGATAGTAGTATATATCTGTCTGGGTCGACTGTGAGAGCCAGAAAGATAAAAATTGCTCTAAGCCAAAGGAGAGGAATCGAATAATGTCTGCTGTATGATCTTTAATAGCTGGATTAAGCAGTGGCTTACTTTAAGCGATCACAAAAATTTTAATCTAATCGGCCTTGAGCTCAATTACATCTACATATTCCGATAACGATACGAAAGGTAACTCATAGTTTTGAGTCGCTGGCATACCGGTTCGACGTTGCAAGAGCTCATAACCTGAGTTGAATTTCTATTTACGCTACCCGACCGCTAAATGGAGCTAGGGGGCAGAATCGTTTATGTTGTTTGAAGTTTGGCATATCTTCTAACACAGAGTATGGCCAACACGCATAGTCAGTGTAAGACCTTCGAATACAGCGAAAACATGTTGAGATCTGGAAGACGATCCGACGAAGTACTAAAGATTCATGAAGATGGCGCAAAGGTGAATTGTAGTAAAATCCGAATATGCCTGATTCTAAAGCTTCTCCGTGGGTCATCGAATTGCGCAAAGCTTGAATGAGATAGGGCATCGTTCATCGATTGGCAATCATCATCGGCAAGACAAACTATCGCCTCCTGGGCCTTCAGTAATGTTGCTATATTTTCTATCAACTTCCACAAAAAAAAATGGAATTTTTGAAGTTCATATCCGTTAGGTGTGACAAGCTTCTAGAATGGGTAAGACTCCTCTTGTTGAAAACAAGCAACGAACATTCTCATACAAGAATACGGAGCCCACCAATCAGGATTATATCCATAGCAAATCGCTTGAAGACTGCAAGCAAAATCCACCTACTAGAATGCTATTAGATTTGCCCGACGTGAATCTAAAGCCTAAATCAAAGGTCATAGCTCATGCGCGAATTTCGGTCCTATAAAGCAATGTGAGTTCGCAAAGTGACATGAAATTATGATATGGATACCAATATTAATACCGAATTAATTGCTGTTTGAATAGAGATATCCAATAATACCTGCTTAAGCTTAAACGAAGGAGCTTCGCTTCGGCATAAACTATCGCTATTGCCAAAGCAGGATATAGAGTTGCGGTCTCTTGTGTTGTCCCGTATTCTAATCCTTCAATTAGCAACGATTTCCTGTTACTGTACCTCTACAACGTTGTCGTCCGCTGCATGCAGCATTTACGCGGGAGGCTCGCTTCAGATAGTCAAAAACAGTTGCATCGTAGTAGCACTCCGAAAATGTTATGATGGAATGGTAGCCACCAGCGTAGAAATGTAATATGGCACACATTTCCTGCATTTTACATGGACGTCAGAAGCACCAGTCTAATGGGCAATTTAGCATTCATAAGCGGTTGCAGAAGCTTCATTATGCAGGAAGCTCAATCATAACCGGATGCGTTTCTTACGCATAATTTCTTACCTCGTATGTATAACTGAGTAACAAAAATAGTTTTGAAACTATCACATCCTGAGTCTTGTTGTATAACTATCAATGCGATCATGTTTAAAAAATTCATTCTAGAACTTGCTTTGACCTTGGTTGTTATGTTACGTTTAGATTCTTCTCCAACTTTATTACCCTTGCCAAAAACGGCCATTGATTCCTTTTTCGGCATGAAAATCGCCGGGGATCATCCACTAAGCTCAACATCCCACTTAGCACCTCGATCGATTTGCCCACCATATGGAAGCATTGGTTGACCTGCGGTATTTGCGACCCTTTTTTTTCAGGTAATTTTAGATAAATTACCGCATTCCTATCACATTCGTAGCTATATCATTATGACATTCTTTCTAGAGAAGTCACGACTAGTGGCACTGAAACCCAGAACTGAAAGTCATTACCGAGATTACTCCACCTGATTGTTGAACTGAAAGCATTATGCTTAACCCTTCTGCCGTAGCGTTCTAGGTTACATCTGGCCGGCCTTAGCCTGCGCATAAGCTAATGCTTGCCAAACCACACGGATCACGTTATGATGTCTTTGAAAACTTGAGTAGTAAGGTGATACTATGGAACAGATTGCGTTGGCCTGTAAGCTGCAGTAAAAAGTGAAGTTCATCGCAGTCTACTCGTTACTGATTAACAACATTGAACAACAGAGCGCTGCGGTCCAACCAACTGAGCACTTTCATTCACTTGGCGTAAAAATGTACGATGCAAGTAAAATTGCTCGTTCGTAACTTAACAAAGTTACCTCAACAACTGAAACTATTCGAAAGCTCGAAACTCCCACCGTTGATGTCTGTACTTGATTATCGCCAACCAATCAAGCCAACTCTTCATTTTAAAAAACATTAATGATCAACAAAGAATGTCCTCACACAATTACAATACTATGAAATATTTTTTTTAGTTTTTTTGTAAATGTATTTTTAAGCATTGAAAAACGTTAATGGAGCAAGCCTAGATTTATGCAGGTGGATTGTATTAAGCGTGCCATTATTCTTATTCATATTAATGAAAGTACGTACTCTATCATTGAACGCAGCAGGCTTCACATAAAAATGCTGCTATCGCGCTCGGTGCGTATAGCTTCGCTGGGGCTTAGAGGCTTGCACTAACTATTCTGAAGTATTGGAAAATAATCTTTTACATTATATATTTACGTTCTTAGTATATTGCATATAAGATCCGTCACCTAGCATGTCTTGAGTATCAATTTTAGCATAATCGACTTCCTAGAAAAACCGTGTTTAGTATTGGTTCCACGTACGAATTTTTCGGCATCCCGTCAAGTGTATTGACGTGTTTTTTCGAAGTAGACGTGCCGTATCTACAAACAATATAGCTACAAATGAACGATTGCAAATTGTCGCATAAAGCCAGCTTTCTTTGCAATGGAATAATACAAAACCAGAGGTTCACGCCTAAATTATTTCATTAATGTATTTGTCAAATTTTAAAACACGACCTTTAATAAACACCAGTGAATTGCCTATAAGTGTTGAGGAGCATTTTAAGGTATATTCAAGGTCGAGTATGGCTTATTTGCATACTGTCTAGAATGCTGAACTTGAAAATAATTTTTTTAAAGTCAACAGTAAATATGCAGAATAAGTAAGTAACAGTTCTCGCAGAATCTTTGTGGCACTCCTGACGGGCGATTGCTCAGCAAATTGAACTTGCCAGTTACGGTTATCTTGATATTCCATTTATTGAGGTAACTGCAGATTCAGGCCAATATTTTTTTTTATTAATTTAAAGTTTCTACTTCAACCTCGAAATAGAACAGTGGCAGACTCTGTCGAACGTCTTTGAGAAATTGAAGCAGATGGAGTCAGATATTCAGATACGATATTTAATCATCGAACTAGCTATACAAGAATAGGCTTGCCTTTCATGGAGCCATGCTGGATTCCGTCTGATAGACCCGTTTTAAGAGCGTATTATACAATGTGATAAATCACAAGCTCCTTGACCCCACGATTTAGAGTTTTTCTTATGCACTGGCAGGGTAAATATATTATCGAAATGGTAAAAAGCGATCCGGTTTTTACAGCTACGTAACAGTACGAGTCGAAAAAGCTCGGAGTTTTCTCGCTGTTTATAAATTATTTGGAGAGCACAGCTGTGAGTGAGGCTGCATTTGAAGGCAAATGTCCTTATCTTACGTTCAGTTTGTACAAACGTAATGCAGAGCGAAAAACAGCCAGGCTCAGTATATTCTAGCTCGTATGAGCTAGTTTCGCTTGTGTTATTAGTGACCGAAGCACTAGAGCGGAAAACCTTTCAAAAAATCTCAGACCTCTGACTCGTATGCTCCGTTATGACTTGTCCATTTCCCCTTAACCTTCTCTAACCTTATGTGCCCGTTCATCCGCACACGTAAGAAACTTCTTAGGGTTCGGAAATTAGAGTGCTAATTTTGCACGAATTCTTAATCAACAATACATAACTAACGCTTTGTTTGTAAAACCGCGTTTGAAACTTGGAAGGTCGGTTATTCATTATCGGCCTGTTGAATTTGTCGGAAATTTCTGGAGTTCGAAAGCGCCTCCATGATTGTCCAACAATACAAAGTGTAGCGAAGTAAATAATGCATACATCGACAGTACATTGCACCTAAATAAATCCTAGCAGAATCGAAAGAACGAGTGCCGACTGGCTGAAAACAAACGCACACACGATACTATTTTAGAAGTGAACATGGCCAAGTGTGTTAGGGGTTCAGAGTTGATGAGGAAGGGGAGCTAAACGATTAACGACAGCTGGATTCGATACCAGACCAAGGTCAATGGACGGCCAATAAACGCTTTGCTATCAGAGGCTCGGGTAGTGCTCGGCCGGTCGTGCCAGGCCCGACAGCAACTTGGTACGATTTCAGTGCATTTTTCTGTTAGCGTTTTTTTTTGTTAGTCTGAATTCTTGCACCTCTTGAGTTTCTGTCATGGTTCCGTACGTTATAGTTACTATTTAGGCTACAGTTGACGATCATGAGCTGTGTAAGGCGATTAGGCCTATCATATCACTACGATGTTAACGTAATGTAATAAACAGCAGTTGACAAGAACCTAGTCTGAGGGTAGGACAATATAGAATTCTATTTGGCGCAACGTTCAACGGTGCTACCTGACGTAAAGTCCTTGATTTAGACAATGCTTAATCGAACCTAAAAAGTTGACCACATAGAGCTACAACAAGGCCTCTAAGGTGAATAAACCTGGGTCTAGTAATAGCCAAGAATCGTGAAATCAGCTCAGAAGAAAGTAAACACATATACAATCGATATAACATTAAATGATTTTATCCCGCAGCTTTTATTTGGTGTATGTTGCGAAAAGTGGTACCGGATTGCAACCGCAAATTGGAAGAGACTCTATTAAGACAACATTAGCAGAATGCCAAGGTCTAATCAGAAGCGTCAGTAAACCAGAAGACAGATCGTCTGAACTTTTTTTCCTTTTGTACGACTAAAGAGAGGTAATTCGCAACTTAGGTGATCGTCCTTGCAGAATAGTTCCATTCGAACAGATGCAAGATTGTCATGAGCTGCGTCAAAAAGGACGCTAGTAGAGATGCCATTTAAAAATCCGTGTTGACCACAGAATGGCCAAACGCTTCGCGTCAAATTAGACAATACTTTTAGAGGAATTGCACATCTGCGACGGTGTGCTTAGCTTAAGATCGCAGCCTAGGCTCAAATGGCTCGCGTCCCGAGAACGCGATTTAGGGCGTGTACCAATGTGTATAATACATATATTTACAATTTTTTCTATCCACATCGATGGATGGCTAAACCGAGTGTTCAATTGCCGTTCGTATCGATTCATTTATAATAGCGCCGCGATTTCATATCGTTGTGATCGCACGTCAGTTTGTACATAAGGCCGCACAAGGCCCGTTGCCTGCGCGCTGTCACGCCAACAGAGATTTTCATCGGATGACCACACGATCTAATCGAGTAAATTCGTAGCTATCCAAACGTGTATATACGCAAAGAAGTGGAGGCGTAAGAAGCGTCCGTAAACAGTGGAACACGTATAATAATAACTTTGTTCACCGTACACAGTCGTATTCAGCGTTTGGAACATTAGTTTGCTATCTGCCATTAAGTGCGGAGAGCTGCATCCAGCATCAACGATCAGCAGCGAAATGGAGAAAGAAAAAAGGGTTACTGAACTTACGCAAATAAGTAGCTATCATGAAATATATAAGCGTTAGAGCTACGATACAAGTTTTTTAGCCAAGCTAATTGTTGCTTGCGGCTTTCTTTACCTAATTCATACATACATAAGTCCAATGGTTACTTCAATATTAACGTAATTGTACTTTATATATTGACGCTTACTGATACTTCAAGCTGTCTTCTTTGCCGCTCGCGGTGAGGTGCGAAATTATTACCGTTCATTCGAAAGAGCAACGCGTCTTCATGACGGAATAGAGGTCTATAGTTTTATGATAATAATACGATAGTATGTAATTGCTTTTTAGAATAAAAAGGTTCGTGTGTAATTTCGTCGTCCAACACATCGGTGTTTTGCTCCTTGTATACCGCCAGCGTTTTCCAATTCGAATACCATTTACTAAACTCATAGTTCCTGTTCTATAACCCGGCCTCGCTCCTGATCCTAGCGCTGCTTTAATTCCAGACCATGATTCCATGTAGGTATGAATAGAATTAATAAAAAGGTAAGTCACTCTATCTATCCACTTTCAAAAGCCACGCTACGGCGCACACGTACGGCCAATGTTTATTACTAATTTTATACAAGGTATTAGGAAAAGTATTGAAAAACTCATTGGTCGAAATTTTCCATGTATCATTTTTTAGCGTGGCGTTTTATTATCAGTTTAGGTTAGTAAAAACACGTCCCCCTAGTAGCACTTGCTGACAAACCATATCGGTGGATTTCAGCAGTATTTGAGTCTGCTGCTATAGAGCCAAAATGTGCTTAATGTACATTAATGGAAGGAACGACGACGACGCCAGAGAACCAATGGAGGATGGACTTACCGCGGCAACAGCGGCCAACTACGCGGCTAGATAAACCGTGCGCTGGACATACAATGGAGTGCCCATTACGAGGCGAAACACACCATAAAATAGTTTTCTTTTTACTGGAACGGCAACTTTTTTCTGCTCTCTTTGTAGCCATTAGAGCTAGTGCCTAGACGCTTACAGAATATCCTTTATAAATACGATAATACAAATATGAGTAAAAGTTTGCCGATCTCTGCCAATCTTTTTAATCTTGCGTGGCATGGTTCTAGACGTATATAAACAATACGTAGTGAGCGCTAAATGAAAATGAAGTTATACATTTAGATTAGAATAATTAGAGAGAAGAATTAAAGCAAGTATAAATGAGAATTAGCACAAATATCCGAAACCCAGCTGTGCCAATCATATGAAAACAATTTAAAGATTTCTTTTTCCACTATTTCTCATAGTTTGTATGCTTAACTAAGCATTGGGAAATGATCAGTTGTTATGTGTCTAATGTATAATCGTTCTTTGACAGTATCAGGACAAAAGTTTATCCTACTAGGACACTATATCTGTATAATGTTTTGACCTTTACAACGGATATTGCCGTTACAGACAGTTGGCTTCTTTCACCACGGAGCGAAATGTGTCTATGTTCAGTTTCGCTCCTAAACTGTTTCATACGACCCTAAGCTTAGCAGACAAATATCTTGCTTGCCCACCATGACGAGAACACTATTAAATCTCTCTGGCGCAACCTCGTAGGCACTACTGTTATACTAAACAGAACTTTTACTATAACCTCAGAGGAAAGCTTGTGGGTTTTAGATACGTTTTCTAACCATTCTCTACTATGGTGAGGTAATGGAACAATAAATTGCGTGGAAACCAAAAAGGGTTTACTATATAAATAACAACGGCATTTTGCATAGCTTTGCTTTGAAGCCTGCTATAAAAAATTTCTTAACTATTCCACCTCAAATGTTGGCAAAGGGGGCGGAAGCGGGGCAAAATCGCACGGACTTGCACAGTCGACCTGCACAACCAAGTTAGCACCTACTGCGCTGGACAAAACCAATACATTCCAACTTACTATAATTCTAATCAGCATCACTTATTTTAAAAAGACACAATGTAAGTCTATTCGACAGAGTGCAGGCGATCGTAAACTTCCAAGACTGAATGTCCTGCAACGATGCTGGGTCTAAATCTCATTTAGAAGAGTATGTACTGTTGAACCCGAGACGCCTCTATGAAACGATTAATAGATTCCTGATGTTTGACGTGTTATTTAACAAGTTCTTCAACAAGAGTTGACAACATACTCAATCTAAATGCTCGCTTATATCCTCCTATAGTTTTCTATACCGTGATTTACATAAGCAGAAACATGCCCTTGTTCAAGCAACATTCTGTGACTAGCAATGATTATAGCAAATTACTTACAATAAACAATATATAAAAACATACTATATCCATACATTATCGGCGTATATATGACACAGATGAGTCTTGACACGCGATACATATCGTTACATCCAGAGAAATGTTTCGCGATGGCATTTAGGCAAGGCTAATAAAGGGCAATCTATGCAAGTAGCTAGTTTATAGTGTCCCTTGATATCTAGGCTATACATTTGGCACTATGCTAAACGCTGTAACGGTTCAGCGAGCGCACGTTGAGTGATATCGAAGGCCACGACAATTCCGTCAACGAGCCTAGCCAGCGAGCTTGTCACAGAAGAGCCATTGCCAACGCTCAATAATCTTGACGCTTCTAGCACCTAACTATCAGGAAGGCCTAATGGGCTTAATAGGTTAACCCTTAAGATTTGTCCAGCTGGACCCTTAAAACAAATCGCACCACTGTCTGCGACCAAACTGCACGCATTTGGTAGGCAACGCTATGTTTCGGTCTGGCTCGAGAGCAGAGGCAATAAAGATTGCGTAACTTTATTTCTGATTGGCTCTTGGCGCTGAATAGTACTAGTGTGAAATGCGGTTATCACGACATCTGCTAACACGCGTCTATACGAAAATCTGCATTTTTTATTAGTCTGCTTACTTGTATCAAATCATATTCACGTCGTAGAGAGCTTATCAAGACGAGAAGGAATTGGATTGCTTGGCTATTAGGTCTAATGTAGACTAAAATAACCAAACGAAGCGAAACAGCGTGCAAAATATGACCATAGTTAAGGGTCCATCTTCCCTATTGGATATCTATCCTTAGTCCGCCCATATTGACGAGTGAAAATGCTTTCGTACAATTCAGTGAGCAGTTATGTATACGAAGGTCTCCTACGCAGAAATCAGGTTCATCTCTAATGTATTGCAATCTGTGTGGCATGCACCCTAAGGCGGATCTATCTGAGCATGTTGATTTGAGAGCTGGGGAATTGAGTAAATGACGGTATCACATACTAACCCACATCGATAAGTTAGCTAAGTCTACTGTGCGTACTGTGATATGGGAAATGTTGCTATTTGAAGCAGAAGTTGAAGAGCAGTAGTGAAATCTTCCAGGCCCATATCACTGCCTATGCCCTTCTTTTCCTTATTTAGCATAATTTTCAACCGATCTGGCGAAGCCTGAGCATTCAAATAGATGTGGACCCGCTTGCAGGAGTTCTCCGGCGTATCTTCATTTTGACAACATTGCCATTTATTACTGAAGTGCTCGTACTTGCGCGTAAACTCCTGCACATTATCACGCGCCGCTTATCATCGCACTAAATTGATATATCTTAAAGAAAGGACATTTCGAGTAAACTACATCCTGTGAGCACGATAAACTTATGCCTTTGCACGATCTGATTAGCAAACGGGTATAATCTCACCTGAAACGTCCGAATCAGATCCGATAATTCTACAATATATGGTCGAGTGAATTGCAATTACGCATTAACTGTCACGTATAAGTAAAATGTTCAAGTTTTTCCAATTGAATTTAACTCAGCGCAAGATCATCTAAAAGGATCACGGATAGAGTAAATTTACGTTACAAATAGGTTTCCGTTAGTTTGCCTATTTTTGTTTGGACTAGATCTTGCTGCATTTTATCGTGCATCCCGGCAGGTTGTATCCCGGCAGGGAGCGGAATAGGGGATCGAAGCCAACGGAGTGAACGACCCAAGTCATGGCTCATTTATTAAATCCCCCAAGCCAGCCAGTATGTTAGTCAGCTAACCCGAGGTAAGTGGGGCATCTCAGAGATGTTCTCTGCTACCGTTACCGGTTTCTATATGACAAAGAGGAAAGCCAGCAGTGGGGAGCGCTCAAGCGTGGCCTGATGCCAGGCCCCATTTCTCCCTCGTTCTTTCCCTATAGAGCGGGTATGCAAAGGAATAAGGGTAAATTACATATGTACGCGCAGTGAATAGTGATCATCATATATGCTGATGATATGCCACAGAGAAGATATAAACATATCAAGTTTGACAACGTTTGAGTTTAGGAGAAAGCCGTAAACGCTGTGGCCACATTCCTGGTATGCATGCTATTACCTGTCTCACAGATTCATTGGCGTAACCTGTGTGCGCTTATTCAACAATCCAATAAGCGAGCTAAGGGAAATGCCGTTTGAGGATGAGTTTCAATCCCATGTAAGAACCTATATGGTCACCTAAATATGATCTACTTCTTAAACCGTAGATTCATTTTTCCGGATTCCCCTTTTGGATATCTGTAAGCGAGAAATTTTCAAACATTCATCCTGTAGTCAGCCGTAAATGCTAAAACGAAGGTTTTTTTTTTTTATTGAAATCAGCTATATTCGAAATAAATCTGCAAATAAGCAGTGCCGCTAGCCAAAAAAAATTATTTGTTTATAACAAATAGTAATTATATAAACAAAAGGGAATAACAATAACGGTAATAATAATTATGCTTTCATAAGCGAATTCGGCGGACTTTGAAATTCTCTAATTAGTAGGCTTAGAATAATAATGTGTAGTATATGTTAGAGGTACCCTCCGTTTTTACACGCTTTTTGCAAGGCTCTGCCAGTTTGTAGACCACCATATAGCTGCCATTGGCGTTCCATATGTAATTTTTTCTGTCTACGCCTTTTCGAAGTAAATCGGCAATAGGAAATACTTATCCACACGAATTGCCTGTTTTAGGGCTGAAAAGCTTTATGATCACACAGACTTAAGTTGAAAGAACGAGCGGGTTGAAGCCAATGTTGGACTTCCCTTTGTTCAACCCAAAAACTTGTTTAAACACGGCGATAAGTTCTGACATTGCCGTTGCCACCAAGTACATAGACTTCGGTTGCCATGTCAGCAGTCTATGAGTCTTTTCAGGAACCGGACACAGCCAGCTGCATTCATTGTGCCATGTTCGGCAAGTATTTCATAGTAATGGATATTCATGATGTGCATTGCAAGTGCTATCGTCATCCTACGTCTAAACCCACTTGAAACTACCACCGCACTCGATTTCCCTCTGTCGCGACGCTATGGTCCCTTTCCGGCTAACGGTAAGTATTGAGCTGTGCCCCGTCTGTGGTAATCGTATGCTCTGGATGGGTTTCTTGTTGATTAAAGCTCCGCAAATCACACGTGGAATATACCACACGTATCCCAAACTGGCCTGGAGTCAGTTTTCCGGATACTCATTTTTTATTTAGCTTTTTTCCAGTTTCCAATGATTGAGTTATCTGTAACACGTTACATATGAAATGCCAACTTTGTCCTACAAAGCCTTTACAGCTCGTGTTTGTCAAAAGTCATTTTTAAAGTCCGCCGCAGACAATATCAGCATTAGCAATAAAAGTAACGACAATATATGCAAATAATAAGAGTAAGTTTATAGCCGGAAGTGAGCAGTCTAATAGCTAAGAGAAGTACTATAGTTACGAAAAAAAGCTAGACTTTTGTAAGGTGGAACACTGATTTACTTTATACCAGCCCCAATAACATGTTTTCGTTTTCTTTTTTTTATAGCCAGACTTACTTTAACTTACTGTCTATGCATAGTGTTTGGTCAGTGACAAACACTAGTGCGTAGTCTATCATTCTTACGTATTCACAAAGTATAACTATCGCAAGCTAACTACGATCGATGGAAAAGTCTACAGTTATTTTTTTTCCTGCCGGACGTGAGAGCAAATCCTTATTTGTTCCCTTATATAAGCACAACTGTCGTATAGTACATGTCGTTGGTAAAACTTGAGCCAACAGTTCTCTGGCTTTTTAATAGGTAAATGCTGATACACATCAGCAAGCTGTCCCATATGGCCTATTTGTTCCGGTAGATTTCGTACGGTGCTTTTAGCACTAGTCGTTATGTGTTCAGTTTTCGTCCGCTGTTCGCTCTACAGCTAACGCAAAACCATGACGTGCCTTTATGATATAAAATGTGTTCCGTCAGGAACCGTGTGCAATTCGTCACAATCATTTCCTGCAAACTCGTTGTTATCACCAGTATATAGCTAATTGAAACAGCACCTGTGACAATTTGTATTTTGTGGCTTCTTTGCACCATAGCTTCCGGCTATGGAGTCTCTTGACATAAGTACAAAAGCCAAAACATGCGTTTTGCGTTGTGCGTATGACATGCCGTTGTACAAAGCTGAAAGGCCTGAATGATCTATGTTTTCGTGTAAATTTCTACATACTGACAGCTCACCTTCACTAATCTGTTTTTGCACGAATAAAACGTCTCTGCAAAGTCCAGGCTTTTCTGCCCGCTCTTGCATTTGGTTCTGTTCTTGACGCTTTTATTCACTAACCTGTTTTTTTGCTAGGCCTCGTTCGAGACGACTCGAAATAATTCCCGTATCGTCGTTTCTTTATAGGGCACAGCATCCTGGCCTCTCTAATGGATAGATTTTAATAAATCTCGGAGATTATTCTCAAGAAACATTTAAGTATCCCTCATTCTCAACGTCGTGCAAGCTCTAAACGGTGGGGACGACGGTAGCAGAAGTCGTTTACTTCATGATTCGGTTTAGCTATCGTGTGGAGGTCACACAAATGTACCACAAATAGAATAATCGCAGCGAAGCGAAGTCTGTGGCGTACTCACGAGAAATTCAAAATTTTCGATTTATTACCACATTTGCAGGTAGTAGAAATAATTATCTGTGAATACGATTCGTTCAAACATTCAAACCTGTAGTTTAGAGACACTTCTGTATTCAATGGAAAGTAGATACAACTAACTCGGCAGGGTTGTTTACCACTTTTTTTTAAATTTAAACAATGGAAAATAGTTTTCATAAAACACATACTAAATTAATGACATCTATTACGGCCATTTTCTAGATTATCAATCTGTATATGTATCTAAACCTAGCCTCCTTTGCTTGCCTACACCCTATCACTTTAGCGTGTCTCGCACTAAAGACTGCTGACGCACACTCTTCGTTTAAAACCGAATCGTGTATTCCTGCGCTAGACGGGCCATACTCGCCATTGCAACGCTCCTTGATCCTGGCAATTCCGTATTATCTGCCCGTACACAACGTTAAGCGCACACATAGCAGGTCTCTCAAAAGTTTTATGACGGCCGTTGACTGACGCTGTTACCGTTGCTATTTTGGAGGTTGTCGTTTTTGTCAGCTTACTCTGCCCCCAGCCTCCTCTCTGTCTACTTCATCCACTCCGCGGCGCGCACACACACCCTCAAACGTCTTACAATATTCCCTTGTGCCATCTGTTTACGTGTACCGCAAGCCATGCATCGTGGAGCAATGTTACGGCTCGATCGCATTCTTCGTTTCGTTTTCCTGTTTCCTGCAATAATTGTCTTTCCTGAGCAACCCACTAGACTGCGCTGAGGGGCTACGGCGAGCTGCGTTCTTCGGCCCAGGCACTCGACGGATCAACCTGGGCGAAAGTTACTCCTCACAGCCATTGTGCACGAATGAAGTCGTTTTTTGTCCGGGTCCTATTTACTGCCATCCTTAACAGCAAAATTAATACTTTGAGTACCATCATAATTTCTGGCGTACGCTCTCGCAACGCTTTATGAAGCAGTTGACCCATTTTGCCAAAAAGCTGACCAACATTGCCAGATTTTAGTTTTTTGTTACGATTGCTCCTTTAACCTATCGAACTGTTGGTTGGGCTAGACGTTGTTGTGTCAACTATAAAGGACAGATACTTTAGCAGATTTGGAAGATCGCGGGTCAATTCTGATATCGCTAATTTTATGTTATGGTTCAAGTAAGTCTCAGCTTCGCCTATACGAAATGCTACTAAATCGCAAGCAATATTCATGTTGTTTTTTTTTTTTGTTAGAGGTCTAACGCTCGAGGGTGGTTGTATATAGTTATGTATTTTATCTTATTATTATTACTACTGTATTGTGTGTTACTGCATAGAAGTTCGAAAGAAGAAGTTTTGTGAGTTCGTTAACAAGGTAGAGTTGGGAAAGGAGTACCTATTAAAACTTCGAGTGGAAAAATCTGTTTAAGAAGGGTCCTAACTCCTTGTATTTCATCACGTTTTCCTTTCTTTGTTTAACACCCAAACTACATCGAAGAGAAAAGCCATATGTAAGCAAATTCTATTATTTATATCATAAACTATTGTATTGTAAACGATGTATACGCTTTCCTGGCCTACTTTCTGCGAAATAAGGCACTCCAATTCAATTCAGTTAACAAAACCTTTGTATCCAAAAACCATGAACGCATATGACACACGAAAAGAGACACATTCGCAGAAGCTTAAGAAAATCACCATATTTCCAACTGTTCTAGCGTAGCGAACCAAATATCGTCCCATATTTCCCCGTAGCATTCAAAGGAATTGTTTCATCCGTCATATTTTCCAGCCCAAGCGGCATGTAGGGGCTCAACGGTATACACGCAGCCATTCGGGAGCCATTCGAATCGAATGGAGTTTGCCGGCTGTTTCGCGGTTTACGAGCCCCCCAAGGTAATGACTTCTTCCGCCTAATTAGTTTATATAATAACTGCTACTGCTACGTATTTATATGTACATTCTCTTGTAGGATGGTGCAGGTATGATAGGAGAAAATATTGAACTTCAGTAATTTATATGCATGTACATATAGGGCTCGCTAAATATACTATGGTCGTTTTATGATGGAACTGTGACGCGATGTAACCCCAGATGAGGGTTACTTCCTAAAATCAAACCACATTAATTGCCGTCAGTGTAAATACGAATTCGCGCATATGATCTCGAAAGCAACTTAGCAAACCATTACGACATTTTCTAGGCTAGTATTGTTCTAGTCATTTACGAGACAAGAGTTATTGTGCCACTGGAGATAAGGCGAAAGGTAGATGAACTTTTCTTCACAACGGTCTGTTCATTTACAGTGGAAAACGACTCCTTTTGCTCCAGCCAGGTCGTTTTCTTACGCTATTTGGCTTTTGGGTCGCTTTCCAGTGTGCTTGGGTTCGCCGGTCTGCGTAATCGTAGGTCGACACATTTTCAGCCTTACATTGTTTGTTGCATATTGGTGATGTGCTTAATATAGCCGCTTTGCAAGGTAGCTACGCGATGCATATTCGTCCTCGGTGAATTCTACACGCCCGCTCCGCGTTGTCTTCACTGGCCTCTTGTTCAGTGTACCGCATATAAAATGGCCTGTTTCTTTTTTTAGCTGCTTTGCGCGTCTTCATTAGGATAGCCCGCGTAGTCCAATGAGTAAACGAAAGAGAACGACGTGTCTAGTAGCGAATGCATGGCAAGCGTGGGCACACTTACTGCAAAGAATTGCAGCTGTCTTAGATAGGCTATTTAACTAACTTAGAAATAAAATTTGCGTACAATATTCACTTGAGATTGAATGCTCTGGAACGCTTGAGCGTGCTATGACGTTGCCTCTGTAGAGCAACGAATTACAAAGGTATGATGAAAGTATTAAATAGCAAGTCCTATCAGCTTTTTTGTACGCCTATTGATCTATTTAATTAGTACATAGCACATTAAAAACGGTTCAACTCGTCTCAACACTAGACGTCTTGCTTAATTCCTTATTGCAGAAACACTTCTTCAGAGAACGGTGCTATTTGTCAACTAGACTATGACCTCTTTTCGTTGCTACTCGTTCCTCGCTGATCCGTTCTATACGATATATATATTCTATACTATCGATATTTCTAACTAATATAAATGCGGTTCAGATCAGTGCGGTCTATTCAGTCGTTTGTTTAGCGGCGATAAGTTCATTCGAGCGATCCCCTGATGGCTGGCAAAATTGTAAATAATTGTATTAAAACTCTGAGTAAAAAAAAAAAACATTTGACTTCCATAGCTGGTTAAATATTTCTGGCTCACTGGTGTCCTGCTTTGTCGTATTATGCCTAATGCTGTTTTGTAGTTGTACGTAAATGTGTCGGCATGAACTTTGCGATGTGTAGCAAATGAGCCTTTCGTAATGAACGTTTCGGCTCGACCTAATAATATAAATGAGTACATTTGTCCTTTCGAAGCAGAGAAGGACAAAGCGAGCGGGAAAGAAGTAGATGCAACTAATGGATTTGTGGTGGTAGCGATTAATATCGGCTCTATTGCAGCGAGTAAATTTGACTCAATTCGAGACAGAAATGCTCCGCCATAACCGGCACTTGGGCTTCCTGAGCAAAAAACGCAGATAAATTAGTCGAAAGTCAAAGTGTAACCTACAGAGCACCTTGCAGCAAATTAGTAATGATATAGATTGGATTTTACATGGAAAAATCTACGTTGTTAGAAAACAGCGGTCGACTACTTGACAATATCATATTTATATTTGTCGAAATACAGAAGGTTTCATGCTTGCAATAAGAAGGTACCAGCATAAAACGTACGCAGATTTCACTTTCAAGTTTGCCCCGAAGAAGTTTGAGGTATAGCTCAGAATTTAAAATTTAATTTTCGTGAAAACTCATATGGCGCCTTGACAACTGAGTCTGATATGTACCAAGCCGATCCCTCAATCAGTCAATCCGAAGGTTAAACAGTCTTTTCTGTTCAAGTCGAGGCCAATACATCTTCATGTTTATGAAGTATTTAGAAGGTTTCCTCTTTTTATAAATTAAGCGACCCTTGTTCCATAGCCCTTGCCGTTTCGTCACTATTTAGTGGGGTATTAAACTTACTAGCTAAACTAGATTCCACTCGAAATTTCGTTTACTGGATGCAACACGGTAAGCAGACCTAATACCAACAAGACTATATATAAATCAAGAATATTAGGATTTCGCTTCAAATAATCTCCATTAAAGCTATATGCGATTGTCGCTCTGATGTCATCCATAGGTCACCTTGGTCGAAAGTAGAATTCGCATAGAGCCCCGGCCAACCAGCGTGGCTCTCTACGAACATTGGTTCTCCCGGTCTCCTATAATTGGAAGTGGCTTCTTTTACTTACCCCCATCATGTACGTTCTTCTATTGCCGCTGAGTTTGGGCTTTCTAATGGAAAACACGAACTGTGCCGCTTCTCTGTTGTCTGTCTGTAATAAACGGGCTTCTTTCCCATTCTTACGCGCAACTCTAAAGCAGCTCTCCCCTGTTGATGTTTTGTTGGACCTTTAACAGAGCGGTTGTTGCAGGACGTGATTGTGCAATTGCAGCACGGCACAATAATCCTGAGAAGCTTCTAGGTCCGTATGCTGATATACAACAACTTCTTCGTTCGTCGTAAAAGGCCATAGCGGACCTTTGTTAGACGGTGATTTACTACATCTTTTTTTTTTTTCGATGTTGTCTTCTACAAAGAAGCAATGGCTTGCTTTTAGTTATTTCTGCCTTTGGTGTGTGTTTCGGAAGACAAAAACACATCAGCTTACTGACTAGTTACCTGTAAATGAAAACATGTTGGAAAAGCAAGAATGTATGACTTTCCAAAGGATCGAATTAGATATCAGACACTATCGAAGATTATAAAAACCTTCACAGGGTGGATTATTCCTATTCTACTCGTCTTGCAGGCACCAAGTAACTTTAGAGTGAATAAGTTAAAGATGTACATTTCGTATATAGAAAAGGATTGAAATGGATACACTGTTGCGTCTTGTATGGTATATATAAACTTTATTCGTTCTTTTCATTTGCGACCACTAAACAATGACCACTTCGGAAGTTTCGCTCTGTACAGTGGGTATTACAGATTATAAAATATAGAGTTGTGCTAGTGCGCTACCCATTTTCTAGATGATCCATTCTATTGTTGCTGTTTGTATTAATTGCGTACTTATCATTGTACTGTTTTATCATGAAGATCCTCCGTTCAAGAGAGGTGGTCTGAATCTTCCATAGCACCGACGTACAATTTTGCTTGCCATTCTTTAATCTGTGCATACGAATAATGGTAAAGAATCCTCTTTGTTCACGTGAATTTACTATACCAATATATGATTATGTTGCTTTTATTCATTCTACAAACGTTACTGGCCGACAAACGTTTTACCTCACCGAGGCATAGAACTCGGTATATTGAATTGTTTTAATATCGGAAAAAAATTAGTGTTTTATAGTGTTCAGTGAAAGCTCTCCATCTCATACACAGGTTGCTGTTTTCAACTTTATATTTGCTATGTAAATTCCTATACCTAGCCATTTTTTGAAAGTTCGTATATTTTTAGGTATTTTTTAAAGGTTTATACCTCAGAAACTATAGTTGGGCTAATTCCAAGAAAGTGGTTATTAATGAATTGCTTCAACGCTCACCCGATCACGCCTCTCTTCAAGATGTTTTTAAGAATACTAGAAATTTTTCATTGAATAAATTACTTTAATAATTCAATTAATTTCGTCAAGTAAAAAAAAAATCATTTGCTCAGTGAAGGTACTATTATAACATGCGTGCCATTGCCCGTAGAGATCATTTTTAGTTAGTTAAAATAGCTAACCGCAAGTATTTTAATAGGCGTCATTTCCGTGGTAATAGGTAATGCACGTGTTTATTTACATAGTACTATATTTCTATGTATGTGTGTTTAAATATTCACCCTAACCCTCGTTGTTTCCAACACGCGGCTGTTGTTCCAGACAACGAAAATGATTTTCAAGAGGTCGTACACCTATCCGCCACACGTACCCAAAGTGCTTTAAGCATAAATGGCCAGATGCACTCGGTTTCCTGGTCGTTAAATTTGCTATTTTGTATTATTTTATTATATAAGCATTGCTCTCCACGACTAGAAGCACGTAAACTCGTCAAGATCGGAGCTTTATATATATTATGTACAATGGATACATTATAAACATTCCAATCTTTTGAGATCCGGAATAGTATACACGTAGTGTAGTTACAGTATTTATCACAATTAACTGGAACGCCGTACAGCGTAGCGGGGTTTCTCTCGCAAGCTATTCTAATAATCAACACGTCTGTTACAAGGTCAGCTTATGCACGTAGGGGGATCAATTTGATAGAAATTAACAAGGTTTTGAAATAGCACGACGAATTTCGGCAGTGTCTTACGCTGGCGAGAAACTACTGAAGAAACATAGACTATGGAGGAGGTCGGCCCTTCCCCTGGGATGCTATCTGTTTATCAAACGCATTTGGTAAATTCTTGAAGGCAAGCTAGAATCTAAGTTACGTAAGATGCATACAAACATAGACATAAGGAACAAAGTAAAGATGCTTAGATTCATATATAACCGATATGCGTATATTGCCAATCAGGTGGGCCAAATAGCGATATTGCTCATTAATCGGATAATAGCCAAAACATAAATTCTAATTGCTGATCAAGCGTTTCTCCCTCAAAACTCTTTATTCACCCTGATTCCTTCGTACGTTTAGGAAGTCTGAAGATCGGCCTATTCAGCCGTACTTTAAACGTGCGTTATATTTCTAGATGGTGCGTTTACGTGAACTCCTGTTGGGGTAACTATGGCCGGAGAGTTGTACGGCGGATAAATGCTGTTAGTCACGCCTACGGGAAGATGCTGCAAACTGCCATTCATCTGATTAGATGTGGCGGAATTAGTTGCTAAAGACGCGCGGCCTCGGAGAGGATCCATTAAGTTACAGAGGGCGTGGCTAGTCGAATGAACGGTCTCGTCGAGGTGTCCTGATTGTAGAGTTAGAACTGAGGGCTGTTCATTGCGTTGTTTGGCCCCCTGCACTTTGTCGTAGTGCTCGAGCAATATATCAGCAGGCCAATGGTTGACTGGTGAGAGACCTGCCTGTTGTTGAGATGTCATAGGATTCATTAAAGCTGGGACACCATTTGAATTACTGACTGCAAAAGAGTGATCAATGCCTACTGTTGTGTTGTTGAAGTCCATGCTTGGGCTGAGCGGCAAACTTCGTGACCCAGATGTCATTGGACTAATATCTTCTTTCACTATGGATGAAGGCGTTAAGAGAGGACTCATGTTATTTCCTTCTGAGTTCTTCGGCATCGTTCCAGTGTTGTATGTGTCAATGTTCACACCGTTACTTTTATCGTCTTTCGTGGCCTTTTTCACCTTGTCCAAAAGTGGATCTCGTCGTCGGCGAGCAAAAACAACCATAATGACGCAGATTCCAAGGACAAGTACGATGAGTGGCACCGTAACTATTAGCGCGAATTGATTTGGGAGGAAACGAGTTCCGTCCCGCTGGCCAAACAGTCCCTGGTCAGATGCAAAGGCAAAACCGCCCTTGGCATCACCATAGCCTCTAGAGCCACCATGATCTTGAGAACCACCAAGACCCCAAATTGAGGGTATGGTAACCGCTGCAGGTGGCATTGCTGAAATCATAGCAACATTCGACACAGCTGAGGTTACTCCATACGTGTTGTTTACTTTCAGAGCAAAGTACTGCGGCAGCAGGATATCATTAGGCAGCTCGAAATAGACTTGTTCGAGGGTGCCCGCCTCTTTTGGCAACAAAAGGCCGTCGTCGAACTCCCAGTAATCGATCTCATGACCGCTCTCAGCGAAGTGTGCTATCGCTTCGTCATGACTGTCGAATCGTTTCAGAATATAGGAAGCTGCCCGTCCATGATCTCGTACGTTGCCAGATGCAGTCCATCGCAGCGAGATTCTTCCAGATCCTCCAGGACTGGACTGAAGGTAAGCGACGTGCAGGTCAGCAACACGAGCGGGCATCGTCCATGAAGCCGAATAAGTTTTGTCATCTTGCTGGTTACCAAGTGCCACACTCGTTACGAAAAACGACCCGAAGTCAACGCGACGAGAGAACCTTCGAGTCGCATTCTGAGCGGTCCGCATCACCATACTGCCGCAGCATGCCGTATGAGGAATGACGTCATCTAAAAGTAGTAATAGTAGACCATCATAAATATATCAAGAAGGTGACTTTATAACATGTTCTTTAATTAATTTTATCGTAAGAATTTTTTGTGCAAAACAACACAACTTGCCCTTGAACGCAGCTTTGCGAACGCTAGATTCAAATATCGCAAGAATCATTTTTATCTTGCTATTCTTGCGAAATGTGTGTTTTAAACCTGGATGTTTGGAGCAGATTTTTCTGTCAAAGGTGATTTTTTTAGCTTGACAGATCTATTTATAATTATTAGAAGTGATATCAGCTGCTTACCTCGGAGAAGAGACAGCAGACCTTATCGAAAATAGAAAATATCAATAAGAGGAAAATTTCCGACCTATAAGTAGCAAAGCTTTATTAAGGCGTTCTAAACCCGGAACCAGGTCGTCCAAGATTGTTGTTAACTAATATCAATTTAGTGCGATTAATTCGTACCTGGTACAGCTGTGCTTCTTAGGACAGTAGCACTTCCTTCACTTTTGGCTTCAACGATCAGGCGATGTCGACCGACTTTCGTGATACCTTCAACGTATCTGGAATAGATTCCATCATCCTTGGTGATATCGGGATCTCCGGCTCCATTATCTTTAAGCTCAACCCGTACTTCTGTTTCGGTTTCGTCCGACACTGGGGTAATTCTGGCCACTACTGTCACATCCACAACGGGTCGGCTTCCTTTGCTAACTTTCGCATAGACGACAAGGCCTTTATCCCAAAGGGTGACCTGTGCACATTATCAATGTACTTATTTTTGTTTTTAAAAGTGACTCATCGCGATGATAACCAACATAATTCAAGTCGTTTGAAAAAATCCAAAAAAAGAATCCACTATAACATATTTTCTATTTAAGCGATGCATGTATTATTTTTCCGGCAGTTTTTAGTCATTTAAGTATAACTATGTTATACTAACATGTTGATGTTTTTTTTTGCTAATCATTATTTATTTTTATTGATTTCTCCAACAATAAACATGTTTCGAAGCGTACCAGAGCAGTGAACGAAAGATAGTAGAAGAAGTCATTAGCAGCGTTTTACTTACGTTGTAGCTTCGTTGTGAAATCCAGACATCGACAATGATGGGCTCATTGTTTTCGTCCGTGGTAGGCTTCGCGGCGGCACTCACTATGATGGGCTGTCTTGTATCCCGGCGGGTTTTGGCCTCGAGTCGCCAACGTCCAACGGCGGGTTCGGGGATCTTAAACTCATAATACCAAAACTGTGCGTTGGTCGAAACGAACTTATAATCTTTAGGACTGTAGACTTTCTTTCCGTTGGCCGCGTGACCTGCTGGAGCGTACAAAACGATGTCCTTCGGAGACACGGTCCAGGGTCTATCTGATCCGTAATCGTGACCAATCAAACGAACCCGCAGTTCGGCATTGAGAGTGGGATCAATATCGAACTGAAATACCATCTCATTCTGCTCTTTTCCGTAAAACTCTGCCTGTCCAACGCAACTAAAGCTATCGTAATGCGCTGCCGAGGTATCTAAATATGTAAACGCATAAAGCGCGTCGTAAAGTTCCTGCAACGCACTGACGGTAACCGTGTCGTCTATAGGTGTATTGTTTACAGTCTTAATCCGTCCATTTGTTCTAGACACAAATTCGTCGAGTATATTGTTCACAGGCTGTGCGACACTTAAAGTAGACTTGGGCTTTGTTACTGCAGTCGTCATAACGTCAGTCTGAGAAGCAGGGGCAACTGCAAGGGCAGTAGCAGTGGTAGGGGTTTGGCGGTTAGCGTCTGGATCCCTAGACGTTGAGGCGAAGCTCCGTGATGGGAAAATAATCGCATCTACTCGCACTCCCTGGGCATTGTAGCTGTGTCGTAGAAGGCTGCTGAAATTTTCGCTGCAATGGCCATCTCCAATGACCAGAACACGTTTGGTGAAAGTGTTGTGAGCAACACGTTCAGTGATTTCCGATGTATCGTTGAGGGCCATGAGAGCTATGCGCAATCCGTCTTCAAGAGTTGAATTCACATGATTTCCATTTTCCACCTCTGCATTAAGCAGGAGCAACGCGTCAACCGCGTTGCGAACACCTTCATCGCTTGCGGCAGCTCTCCGTAAGGCGATTTCACTTGCGACAGCGCCGTACGTCACTAGAGCGATCTGCATATCGCCTGGAGCCTCACTGCGTAAAAACTGATTCAGTGCTCGAAGGATGTAATTGCGACGGTTCTGACCGGCAGCGAAGGAACGAGAGAAAAAGAGATTAAAATGTGCACGTTTGGCACAAATCTCTGATAGTCAAAAAACGTTACAGGGCTTATAATTTAAAATGAGATGAATAACTAGCTCCCGTGGGATTTCTCTAAAAATGTAGACACTGAGAAGCTCACTGTAAAATCTACATTTTATTAGATATGTTATTTTAGCTCATTTTTTGAATAAACACCATTTAAGTTAATAGTTTAGTTGATAATTGATATAGCTGACTAATCTCTTTAAAAATGGGCACAATCTAGTATGTAGAACCCATAGGTGTCGCCCCGGGTTACGTTGTTTACTAAAATTGTATAGACAACGCGTTTTGCTCAGTGTAATTTAAGTACACCAAAACGACGTAAAATAGTATAGCCCACTTACGTGTTGCATTGTCAACTCGGTTATTTGAACAACAAAAGCGACTACTTGAGCCTGTTCCTGGACAAACACGAACCGCGTACGACCCAGGAGTCCGCTAAAATAAAATTACATAAAACTAAAGTTTCATTTAAGACGAAATACGTAGCAATTTTGATCTTTTCATACATACGCTAGAACCAGCGTTAGTAATATGAGTTATCTACTTTACTACAAAATCTTAAATTACTTGTATGTCCTGCCGAAGAAGTCAAGATGTTGCTCAACGATATCGTTAGTGGATCGTCCCTCACACATAACATTTTGTTTTGTCGGCAGTGCATGATCATGGGGTCGTGGGCCTCCACAAAAATGAGTGGCCGACGGTAGACCGCTCATGATCGACGCTTCGACAATATCCCGTTCAGCAGAAAATACCGGAATACAGTCTGGATCTAAAGGCAGGCCATTCGTCAAATTGATCGTAGCATTGCATGACATTCCCTTGCCGTTCCTGTAATAACAAATATATGAGTCAGTGTGGTAGCGTGCACAACTGAAAGAGTGTCCAGGGTCACAATTTTTGTTGCGAATATAAATGTGTACCTTCATCTTACTAACAATGACGGTCCATGGCATGTAAACAGCAGGAAAGTTACTATATAATTTCATCGTGGGATTATACGGCCTCTAGAACAATAAGAGTAAAAATGATATTAATAGTAATGATTATTATTATTATGACCTGGTAACCACATTCAAAAGAAAGAAAATCTCGAAGCAGAAAATATCGATCAACTCACACATTTCCTGCTTCTTTTACATTCTCACGTGCACATACATACATGGAAACACGTACACAAACACTTGCACACAAAACACATACGAGTGTAGCAATGCACATCCTTCTTTCTGCTGTATCCGCTAAAATAGTGTAGTAAGGGAAGGGAAGAGAAAAAAGAGTTAAAGGGAGAATGGAAAAAACGAAAGTGAAAAAAACGGCCAAGAGTTAGTTCCTTGCTTCACCCTCCCTTCCTCTGCGCCTTAGCCGTCTTCTACCCCATCGAGTCGCAAAAGTCCCCCGGGCCTTGTTGTGTAGTAAGTGATAGTGCACGCCCGGAGGGCTCTACGTGAGCGCCATGCTGATAAGTATAATAACGGCTTAGGCGAGATAAGAAGCAGCAAGTGCTTCTGCAACGGCCGCAGCGGCGGTGCCGGCAGCATCAACGACGGTGTTCGGCTCCAACGCCATCAAGTGGAACAATACCTCTATCTCCGCCCTTCATCGTCGGTGTTGGTTCCTTTTTTTCTTTTTTTTTTTTTGCACTCACCATTCCGAGCCACCACTGGTCTCAGAGCAAAAGCGGACCAAGATCCTAGACCTAGCCAGACACAGATATATACACATACACGCAGAGGCTATGCCAAGCGAGAGAGAAAAACAGTGTCGGAGCTAGAGGGTAACCAGGCAGGGGATCGCTTTTGCGCGCGAACGAAAGGAACTCAACGCCGCGCAGAAAACATCCGCAGGCTCTAGTCCTGCAGAAGAAGAGGCCCAATACAAAGGCAAGGGCACGCAGCGGACAGTCTAGACTAGCTGAGGAGCGAGCAAAAGAAAAGCGAAGCCGAAGCGTCGCCGACGCACCGGTGCACAGTCAAGGGAACGCAAACGTTTCTTCGAAGAAAATAGAAGACGAAGAACGAAAGCAAATAATAGCTAGATAAAGTCCCTTGGGGGTCGCCTGCGAAATATAAACACTCGATAGCTATTCTCTCTAGTTTTCACCCGATGCCTATTCCTTCTCTCTGTCTTGTATGAAAGGAGACTATTGCCGCGGCGAGGCTGCTACTATTACAACTACGACTGTCAGGGGCTAACAAGGCGGTGGGACCTAGCCGGCCAAGTTCTGGGGCTTTGTCAGTTCCGAGCTGACAGGACTTGCTGGGTTACAGAGCAGTGCTAGTGGTTGGACTAGAGGAAAGCGGGGAAGTAGCAGTTGTAGGAAGCGGACTTCGAAAAGGTCGGATGGACAGTGAGCAGTGGTAGGGCTACGGTGGAAAAGCTGTAATAATGGGTTAAGCCACAGTTGAAGTTTGAGCCTTTGACTTGACGTCGACCCAGCCACAAGATCCGGCTGGAGACCGAAGCCGTTTGCTTGTCCCTCATCCGAATTCAACCGAAAACAAGAACGGGTTGGCTTTGGAAAAACGAGTTGCGAAAAGAAGAAGGTTCAAGGTTGCAATGGAAGAGCAGGACCACTTTTGTTGTTTTCTCTCTTCTGTTTTACTGTTGCCTTCTAAATCTTTTGTTCCTGTCTCCCACTCTGTAGACGCTCGGTCCACGTTGTATTTCCAGGATAGCATTGTATATATATGTGCATAGTTGGACCCAAGAATCGTTCCCCGAACGCTCGTTGCGTCCATCCCGCCCGTGCTTCCCTTTGCCGAAACCCGCAGGCATACTCTCCTGTGACTCGTTGTGTCATCTAATGCCATTTTCTACTCATTTTGTCTGCTTCTGATTCGTCCTTGCCCTCCCGCAGTTTTTATTTTTTTCGATAATTTACTCCTTCCTTATTTTCGTTGTCTTCTATCTGTGGTTGTCACTTCTTGCTACCGCCGTCATAGTTGTAGTTCTCTCCGCACTTCTCTCATTTCAGTATTTTGTGCCTTGCGCTGTCGCTCGCCGGCTAAAAAGTTACGGACGCGCTTTTGCATCCCCTAAAAAGCTTTGACGGAGCACAGTATTAGCGCTAGCTGTTACGGTGCCTGATATTATTACCACTGAACCGAGTCTTTCACGTTTCTTTTCACGTCGTTTGTCCTAAAAACGATGAGCACTATAAGAACAGGAGGCTTCTCTCCTCTGAAATTATCGCTAATGTACCTAAACCGCAATTAGCTTAGGGTTTATGTTGCAATTAGGTCCGCTATGCAGCCTAACTAACGAAATCAATTTTAATTGGAATTTAGTCGGTGGTCCTAGGTGAATCTGGTTTCGCGGAAGTAGGCAGTCTTTAATCGATCGAAGGTGCAAAATAAGTACCAAAAAAGGACAAGGAGAAAAGGCAGGAGGAATGCAAGAAATAATGGGAGGAGTTGGTAATGAAGTAATTGATAAATTATGGTCGATTTGGACAGGTTTAGTGTGTGTGCGTATGTGTCTTTTTCAAATACAGATGGATATACTGGCGCGGGCTATGCTTTAATAACGAACTAATATCGAATTATTAGATACAAGCTTTGCTAACTGCCCAGACACCGTTGCTAGTCGTTCTGGCTGCTTATAGTTGAAATGAAGGTTTTTTGAGTTCCATGTTTAGCGCTGCTTACACTCTATTTCTAGCTGACAAAATCAAATGAGGCACATACTCAATAGCTGTCTCCTTTTATGCCAAATAAAATGAAAGGGTAGGTCTATCCTTTTATTGCTAGGTACATATGCTTAAATAATGTTTTCGATCAACGCTTCTATTGTAGATTTTGACATGTACGAAGTAGGCCGCAGGCAGACAAACGGCCAAAATACTTGAGCCTGGCGAAACACTAGTCAATTTATAGAACCTAGATTTAAGTAGTTTGTTTAACTAAGTGATTGTTTTTAAGCACGCCTGTATAATCCTTGTTTATTTATTATAGTTGGCCGTAGAGAAGACGTTCGTATAAACATATGAAAGGGATTAATATTCGGGAAACGTTATTAGTTATAAACACAAAAAGCTTAGAACGCAGCCTATCTGTGTTGAGCCAATTACTTACATCTTCTTCTATTATATATACAAAAGGCTGTGCTTGGTATGATATGATCGCCTCCGTTAACTGTTTCCCACCTTCTCAATTTGTGGCTATTATTTACACTGAATAAGCGACACGCGGCTTCCGTTGGCATCACCCTTTTTCATCCCTATCCATTTCTACTAAATAGCCCACGTTCTCGTGCCTTCCATCCCTCGACGATCATACTACTGTGCTTCCGTTCCAAGAAGATATCATTAACCGTGGGAGTTGAAGACTTGCGTCTCACGCATCCACCCTCTTGTTACTTTTGTTGTTGCTGCTCGAACTCTGACGCCTAATATAATAGATAATATCGCTTTCTAGAAACTATGTTTCTTCGTACACGATTCAGAGTAGCAGACAGAACAGATCCCTATGTTTCGAATTTTGAGTCTGGTGTCACCGGTCGGTCGAATACATCTATCGTGTACGAAACCTACGCCACCTACCCGATATCGTTCTCTTTAATATAATGGGTAGATAAACAAACCAAAAGAGATTGACTGACATTAACAGTCGGGCATCTTGATTCGATATGAATGAGGCCAGAAGGCCCGTCTCAATGATCAGTTGTGCAAGGAGAAAGCCATCATTAATTTTTGTGAGAAATAGAGACACAGTACGATTCGTTAATATATGTATATATATATATATATATATATATATATATATATGTACATATGAAAGAGTTCTCACGAGTAATCATTGTCGCACTCCTTTCGTCATGGTTTTAACTGGAAATACCAGAGTTATATTATGTTATTATATCAAATCGGTGGGTCAAGCAAACGGTAATTGAATCATCTGCTCGAAATGTATCAATCTAAACGATTTCAAAATGTATTTATTTACGGACAGCTTATGCCGAAATAATTAATTAACGACAAAGTTATCAGCACAAACAGATTTGCGGCAAAAAATAAGAAAGGTCTTAATAGCAGTTACATAAGGATCGCAATGTCGGCCCGATCGGAAACTAAAAGCGTTATTAACAACGTCATTGTAAACTATTTCTGGCGGCCCCATTAACATAAATTTTTCTATCACGAATCAAACTCCTTAGATCTTAAAAAACAGTTTTCCTTTAGCTGTTTGTTTGCACTGGCTGATGTCCTTTAGGTTCATGAAATGCCACATATATGTACTAGCCTTTTTACATAGTTTTCATTTTGTAAAATAACGAATTCTTTTGTAAATTTTCGAATAATCGGCGTATGTACTAGTACTGCGTACAATAGGAAACATGTAAATGGACGCTGAGGCACATTTGAGGTGAAAGATCCAGCTTCGCTGAGCTTATACCGCACTATGACAACAAAGGGTTGGGAGGCCAGGTAGGCATCGCATTAATCTAGACTTTGCAGATCTAGATCCGGTACACTCGCCTCTTAAGTGAGATTGCACGGACGACAGAGACACCAGATTTCTTCAAAAACAGTTGACAAACTTCTATTTTTGCGTCGCTTCTTAGGATCGTTTCGATGCACTGTATACAAAATACATAGATGTTGGAAATCTTTCAGCTGTGAATTGTACAAATGGCACCAGCCTGTCCAGCTATTTCATTTACTTAAATTCGCTGCATTAAATAATATTGTGCTTATTATTTTATCATGTAGTTAAACAAAATTAGCTATCTCTCATACCATATTATGCTAATGGGCCGATTCGCGTTGATAAGCAAATTAATAAATCATAGTAATTAAAAAAAATTGTAGTTGAAGAAGAAGGTCCTTTAAATGGGCACTAAGATCTACGGCGTGGGTCGGAAAGTCTACAGATTGTAAACGAACGAATAATTTCCATTTATTCTAAGAAACTTATTTTAGAATAAAAAAAAAGTCGTATCTATCGAGACCAAGAGTTGAATCAAGCCGTCGTACCACTTTTAATTTCAGGCTGTCACATTGTATTTTAAAGATATTTCGGTCTATTTCAGTGTCTGTTTAAAAACAGTTTACGGAACGATAAAACCAAAATTGACCTATCTTGTCTCCATCGATCGGTCAGACAATGTACATACCTATACAATACTGTGCTTAAGAAATCATCTCATTTAGAACAGCTTTTCAGACTTGTGACTTTACAAGAGGAATCGTTTAGCTCATAATCGAACATGGGATAAGTTTAGTGCAAGCAATTATCATTTGTAAATAGAACAGTTTACGGGTATGACGAGTGCTGACAGCCACTGGGTCTCTTTTTTATTTGTTCCACTTTAAACCTGTTAGTAAAAAAAACTCTGTCAAACACTGACCTAACCCACTTGTTGGGTATGCTGTAAGAGCTTTGGATAGCATCACCGTAAACAAGAGTCGCATAGCACCACTCAGTAGGGTAGCCAGCACCCTACATAAAGCATTGTACCGCTAAAAGTTGTAATAGTTAGTTCCGATTGCTGGTTTGCAGCATATTTGTTCAATGGCACATGCGATTCCACGATCAACTTAAGTCCAAATGAATAGCATAGCTCGAACTCATAGCACTAAACAGTCATATTTGTGTACTTTGCATTTCAGCTCTACATTACACCTATATATATCGAATGTATAACATAAACGGTCTTAAATTTAGCGGGTAACGTCTTTGCCTGCTAGGCTTGGTGGTCTAAATTCGAACTTGGGCATAGACAGACTTCGTTTCGTGCTGGGAGCCAGCCGGACGTAAAACTCGAAGCATAAACGTTATGTCAGGTCACGTGCTTAGCTTATTAAATTTTTGTATGCCAATAATAAATAACTTGGGACATCTGTGTCAGTACTGACAGTACATGAAGCGAATGTCCTGGACACGGCTCATCATTACTATATCCGAAAGAAGTTTGTAAAATTATATAATTGGCCTTTGTCGGTGCTGGCACGATTTTAAGGCTCAGTTGTATTAAAAACGAAAAAGGAGCTAGAAAAGAAAACAAAAAAGGCTCTTCAAGATAGAAAATGGCATAAGCCGATAGGCCTATAGAAAATATCTAGTCTAACATACGCCAAATTTCAAAGGTCTGTAAACAAACAAAGCTCTCTCATGTACAATCATATGCAATCTGCAGACGCACACTTCACTGCTTGACAAAAAGGAAAGAAAGCGACGCGCCTTTTCGAACATCTGCTTGTTGGTAGAAAAAAGTGTTGACACATCCATGAGCGCTTTTGTTGACTAATGAACACATTTCATCGAGGGATATTTTTAACTCGATCGAGGCGGCTATTTCTGAAATGCGGCCGACCATAGGGAGTACCCCAAGTAGATAGCTTACAGCGTAAGATAGTTTCCTTATGGCAGCTATACCTTGATTCGAGCCGCGAGGAGCTGAAAGTACGCGACGAGGCGTGAAACTTTAGGCAACAAAGAGCGGCGGAAATGCATGAGCTGATCGATCAAAACGATGAATGTTGCGCTTCCTCGCGAAGCTCGACAAGAAACTGTGGCTAGGAAAAGGCGTCGTCGCATTTCGCGTAAACATCGAACCATATTCGTGGATATTGTTGTTCTGTACCACAGAATAAAGATAGCATTGGGTAATTGGAGAATAATAGATAATGCTTAAAACAAAGTATAATCTAAATGGAAAGCACCGTGCTTTTTTATAGCCGAATGCCATCCCATTTTATTTTTTTTTACATTTACTTATTTTTTGTTAGGTGCTATGCAGTTGTTAGAAGAAAATTTCAATCGCCATAACATATATTTCACTCTCCTTTTCATATATGGCATATCTCTTGTTTATTTCAAGTGTAGCCTAAAAAAAATTCAATATAAATAAAGTGTATTATACCGGATACTTGCTGTATAACATCGTACGTTAGAAGATCCGAAGCCCAATCGGTTGGAAGCCCAAAAAAAAGTATTGACAGATTTCAGTTTACTATGCGTTCATCTAAAACGTAATTGTTATAACTAAAATCACCTGACAACCGACAGGATTAGGTTACAGCACTTGCGTTTTTATAGTGGCCAAAAAACAGAACAAAAACATTTTTGACACACACTTGACGTTTGTCTATCTAGGCTTACGTCAATGAACAGGTTGAACCTAGCTTTGTGGTGATACGGATCAAGTAACTCTATCTTACTTGCTTTTTCAATATAGAAATAGAAAAAAAAAAAGACATAAAATGGCCGCGAAAAAAGCGTAAAACAATCTTGCAAAGTGCTGTACTACAACACTTTGCAACACATTGATAATTGTCAAGAAATGGCTGCCTTGATCTTTCGAAAGCACAGTTTCGTCCGTAAGGCCGAGCAAAACTACTCACTTAACCTATCGTCTATAAATAAGGCGTACTGATATGCATAAACATATACGATCTGATTCGTATCGTTCGCAAATGAATAAGCCTTCAGTCGTCACAATGGCATGCATCGTCGTTGTTATTATTACCTTTATAAGGCAAGCATGCGTTGCGTGCACGGATGCACGCGTGCATACGTATTCGTATCCGTATTTTAATCATCCTAAACATATGGCACGCATTTTATGACAATGTGCTGCTATTAGCTATATGTTAAAGTTGAGCATGTGCAAGCAAACATCAGCCGTCGATAGAGATGGTCCTGGTTTTTGATTAGCTTGCTTCTGATCTTTACACAATGTGTAACAGTGCAACTGCTTGTTAGGCGACCTTCATATATTATGTACAGAACAACAATTTGCTTTATTATTAAGCGTACTGCGGCGTGCCACCTACGACGCATGATTGTACAAACAGTAGAGGCCTGTTTGGCCACAAGCAATATAATATCTGAGCGGAAAAATGCCACCACAGCATTCCTATGCGTTTTATAATGGAATATTTTACTTTTGTCGGTCACGTTTGTTAGGCTCCACCTTGTACCGACGTTATTTTAAGAGACACTGCAATGGCGTGTTCTCTTTTTAGTCGACGCAGATAAACAATAGACAGGTAAGCAATGTGTCACAAGTCGACATATTGCATCTGAATTCGTAGCTGAAAACGGAAAGTGCCTGTATCGGGAACTGCTGTGACCAGGCCTTGACTCGTTGCTTGCTTGGCCTCGGCTATCACGAAACAAGTCTACCCATCTATATATAGTGGCTTAATAACATCACGAGTCTTTGAGCTCTACCATATACAACTCGCCCGATTAACATCCATTACTATTTATCATCGTTACAGAAATATAGGTGCCTCTATACCTTTATTCACTTCAAAATAGCCGTAAAAATGTGATCGGTCTGTTTGATTTTGTTCTTGCGTGACACCGTGGTTAACGCGCAGGCCAATCACTATTGCGGCTATCGAGGATCAGCGATTGACCGCAAGTAATCGCGCTTAGCTCAGGCAGACGACCAATTCAATGATATCAACCTTAAGATAGGTTGATACCTATCATTGAATTGGTTGCTTGGGAAAAATTTGCAATCACAAAGATGGTTGTTGCTTCACACGATCATGAGCAAAGCTCACAGGTTCTAGTGCGCTATTTCGAGAACGATCGTGACTTGATCGCCTGAAACACGTTATCCGGTGAGGCACCGCTATCGTGTACGGTTTGCCCGACTGTATAGTGCTATACTATATTATCGATTACTAACCGGATGCCATTGCAGGTAAATCCAAGACTTGTTTTTGTCAATTAATCCAAGAGGACGACTGATTTTTACTTCAGCTCAATTAGAAATATTACAGTGCTAGGAAAGGTGAATCTTTAATATGAAATATGCCTAAGGACCAAGGAGAGACATTCTCAACTGTTCCGTTGCTTCCGTAACTTCATCTGCGATATAGAGTTTGCATCGATGCTAATCTCTTGGCCGCTTGACAGCGACAATTTCTATTGCTGCCTGAAAATAGTTTAGTATCGTGCACTGCTAATTAACTTGCCCAGATTACTATCCCACTAATGGATATCCTCTTGGCATCCTTTCACATCACCCTTATGATACGGTGGCATGTGATTTATTTTCTTATAAGCCATTTATTATTATGACATTACAATACTATTGCGGTTTCTACAAACCTGAACTGTGGCTTTACTGGCCGGTCGGTGCACACGTTGACTTCGACATCTTTGGGATCCTGGCTTCCGGGACGGAGCACATACAGGGGGTAAACAGGATCCCGTGGGAATCCATGTTCCTTGAACACTCCGTAGCGATATGCTGCCCACTCCCGCAGGAACACGTGATCTGCAGTGTTAATGTTTTCATAGTAACAGCAAGAGTCGTTGTAAAAATAGCAGTTTGCTTAATATTAAACCGTCAGAAAGAGGAACGGAGAGCGGTGAAGAACATGACTTCAACCATAGGACTTTGATTGATTCCAAGCTAATCTATAAAAGGGGCTATATTAGAGAGGGTTTACAGATCAAGGTGAGCCAGGATCGACCCAAAGAAAGATAACAAATATGGAATGATCACCCGTACGTATACTAGGCACGGCGTAATTATCAACATCATATTTAGATAATACTTACAAGGTTTGCCGTACTTGTCGTGACGATCGGGAGCATAGTCACTGCTGGCCGCGTATCCACGCAGGAAGGTGTCAGGAATAACGAGGTGCCTGCCCTGCACGCCACAACCTCCGTACTGAATGGCGAAGGGGTTCTCTCCGAAAACGGAGTCCTCACCGCGTTCAATAAGAATGTCGGCTTGATCCCATTGTTGCCAACTGGGTGCTTCCACTCGGGGAAGCGGCTGACGAGCCCAAGCGCCCTTGGAGGACCAAGACCGAGGAATCATGACCGTCACCTCACCGAGAAACACTCCTCGAACACGGAAAAGTTCGGATGAGGCATTCCTAAGTATCGCCTGAAAATCAGCGAGGCATATATTTATGTTGTAACGAATGGTTCGTGTAAATGGTTCTCTGCATGGCTCTTAATGTATCAGTAGTAACACTTAACCAGACTTAATGTTCTCAATGTGACATTGACAAATCAGTTATATCATCTAGAACGACTTGAAAGTGGCATGTCTAGAATGTTATATATGATTTAATAATGACAAAACAACATATTAATGACAATTTTAGATGACCTGTTGAATCGACAAGGTCTAACTGTTCTTGGTCTTCTTCTAACTCAACCTTGTCAAAACCGTAAGGTGAACAGTTCAATGACAACTGTCAAAAGTAGTCATAGATTTTCCTACATGTTATTTTTAGCTATACCCTCTATTCCTGAATAAGAGACAGATAAGAATAGAGCGCGCATCGCACATCTGCACGCCTATGTGCATTATCATATCGTATTATGTCTTGTAGAACTCATTGTGGCTTTACTCTTTAAAGTAAACATACTGTTTATGGCTTGCCTATAATACGCCAAAGTGGTGATGGCTAAAAGGTTTGCTTGTTAGACAACGCATCCGATCAAATCGGAAATATAGTAAGCTTCTTTGCGTTCTTCCAGCAGCGCCTTCGGTATCTAAAGCCCTATGCAGTCGATCTGTGACGTCTTGCTTGCGCACCAACAGGCCTTTCTTTTACTATAGTCTACCAAACTTTTTCCAGACTTCCTTTGCCAAATCACGATTATATATATATATATGTAATGTATATATATATATATATATATATATATATATATATATATATATATATATAAGAAAAATAAAGACTTATGTTATGAAAATCTGCTGTTATCTTCTTATATATTCGGTGTAATTTATATTTGAACATATGCATTGGTAAACATACTGACTAGGAGTAGCATCCGGAGAAGGCTCTTTAATAAATCTGCTATCGTCACCTCTATATACAACCCCTGGCTTGGCGTGATTCTACACGGCTACAACAGTAGTATAGATGTATACCACAGATTAGAGTAAAGCGAAGATGGACGGCCCCCTATACAGCAACATGCACACAAAAACCTATTCACCATGCATAAACACTGGACAAACATCTAGAAACAAACTGACTGCCTGTTCATTCCTGTTCTTGCTGCCTTTCTCACGAACGATCGCGTCCTTTGCTGATTTCGAAATTCTGTCAAGGAAAATACCTCTGCCTGGTTTCAGATGGCACCAACATTACTACCGCTGCCATCAGGCTCTATCGTTCTGTCCCTTGTATTTTCGTCTTCCATTCTATCCTATCATGGCTCGTTGTATCCTGCCTTTTCTTGACACATGTCACTCACTTTATGGCCTGCTGGCTGCAGGACAAATAAATAACTCACTTATGCTTCTCAAATTTCCCAGCCTAACGACACAGCCAATGCACAACACAACTGGGTACAGTTGGTCATGCTCAGTTGGGGCAAGCGATAGTAGTCAAGATGGGACAGGGGCCCGACACAATGCTTCGAGAGTATAACTGAAAAGAAATGGGCAAACGGATGCTCATTCGTATACTACAGGTGGATATATGCAGTCGATTTCAATGATTAATATATTTTGCATACGATATTTTCTGACAGCAGGTCGAAATAGATTAGATGACGAATAAAACAACCGAACAAATATCTCAGTATTTGGGCACATATCTCTTGTTGTCAAGTTCGACCCAGTTGGCAAGATTATGGTCTCATAGTATTTTGCTCCAAAATGTCAGCTATTAGTCATGAGGGCAATCTGTGATTAATTCTGCCTGCTACGCTATATGGCTCTAATCATTTTGACTATAACCATCTAAGAATGTATAAAGTAACATGTACATACATATACATATGTACCTGTATGAAGTAGGTAGTTTAAAATTAGCCTGAAATAAGTTTTCACTAAAATTACACCAGATAGATCAAATGAGGGTCGGACAAAAAATCAATTTTTTTTTCAAATCAAAAATGATTTTTGTAGTTCTTATAAAATAAAAATTATGAAGTTCAACAGGTTTTTTACGTGTAAGACGACTACGGTTGCCTAAAGCTTCGGCCCAAACAAATCATGGCTTTTCCGCACTGGCAAAAGAGATTTTTTTTTTATCTGTTAGTGTTCGCTCCCAGACTATGGACGGCAAAATAGTGAACGCTCTGAATGGCCCACGGATTCAATTGAACGCCATCTGCGTTCAATAAAAGGACCAAAAGTTTTGTAGATAGACCATGCTACTGCTACATGGACGACAAGAGGCAGTTTTTCTCCCTGTCTTTCAAATCTCCTGCCACATAAGTGGTTGATACGACAGAGTCATTCCTTTCAAAGGCTCAACGACCACCGAAAAATACAGCCAAGGTCGCCGTCTTTCACTTAGCATCTCTGGAGATCGAACGTAGAAAGGCAAAGCGCACTCAGAGGAATCTACGAGAAGATCTTACGATCGCTGCCGTCGACCCTAATCATCATGCCATGTCCGCAGTCTAATGTGAATATCACATTTAGCCTCGATATAGACCTGCTTTCGTTACGAACATTAGCCACAACTGGTATATGGCATTATGAGGAAGATCCGCTGATCGTAATACATAGCGTGGCCTAGAAGTACGTTCGTATCAAAGGATTTGCTAGGCAAATCAGAAGTCTATCTATGCTAGGTTCCAGAAAAATGTAAGCTATAGGTAGATAGTTTTGGTTGCATCTATTGCAATGTGCCCCAATGTTCCATATATAAGAGCGTTGTGAAGTCACCTCTAACTCACCAACTTACTTAATCGAAACGTAGCACCATCAGTAACGTAAAGTTACGTTGATGTGGTTTAGCTCCAAGACAGACGGGATCACCGAAAGTTATGCGTCACCAGCGATTCTCTATACTTGAAAAACAAAAAGTAGTCGACGAAATACGAAAGAGTGTCGTACAAAAAGGGGGCAGGGATCACGCGTTTTGCTCTGCGTTGTATGAATATACAATGTGTAGAGTAGCCCTAGTCTTCCTAACCCTTCAAACCATAGCGGGTTCATCAGCTGTAGCATTGGTCGTTGTGCCAGACAGAATCATCAGTAAGATGAAAGTTAACCAGCGATTGATTACACAGTATCGAACATTCGTTGTTTAGCGTTCTGTTGAAAAACGGTTGTCTGCAGCCGATGAAAGAAAATCAATTTGCAGCCATACACGTCAAGGCTGGACAGAACGTGTGCTTGCTAACGTTGAATCCAAATTTATGTATTCCCTTCTCTTCACAGGTCAACGGATGGATTGTTGGGAAAAATATATCCGAGCTTTACCGTTCGTCGAGGTGCTTCTTTATTCTATACGCAAGAAACAGTCACTACTCGGTAAATTAGGTCAGTGTTTGCAGTATGCAAATGATGATAATATCTCGTTTCGTAGCTTCATCCACATAGAATTTATGCTGTTCAGAGTAACAGATTCTATCGTTCATTTGGTGTTAGCAGCTATTTTTGAAACAGGCTTCTAGTGAAGATCTCTATTTGATCTTTCACTATTTTGTTTCAGTAAACATTGGAAAATGTATATAATTTAAGCTAATTATTTTAACCTACACCAACACGTGTTGCTTTTACCGAAATTGATCCAATTACTATGATTTGAACACGAAATCGAAAGACAGATCTTTTTCGTGTTGAGCTTTTCAACAGATCCAAATGAAATAGTTGAAGCAAAATTGTTGAGACTTCACGTACGCCCTACAAAAAAAATATGATGATGATGATGATTTTCGTAAGAATAAATATATACGAAATGGAATTGGCTTAATAATGGGGCATTTTGTAACTTTATAATAACTTGACACACGGTATCGCACTTTTACTTAGAGCATCTTTCACTAAGTGCATCACGGCCTAATAGAATAGAATAGAATATACAAGAGATCATTTAACGTAATCGCGTTTTTCAACTTCTTCTTTAATAAGTGTTAAGGTATAATTGATTACACACAGGGCATTTCCGCTGCAGACGTGAGATGTGCGGAAAAAGCGTGATGTTTTTCCGATTTTCTTTTCAATTTCTTCTATTTTTTTCGAACGAAACGCTAAACGAAATCGCTAACAACGATGTAGCATCATTTTTGTCACTTGCTAGATTGGAAAGAACTTATTAGGATTCGGTAGTTAAGTAAATACGTTTCGGCATTTACAGCTCCCTTTATTAGGAATGGCAAAACGAAGAGGTGGCGGCAGCAGCAGTCGAAAGTTGTCGGCTATATGTAGTATCAGTTCAAGGGAAAACACAGAATATCGGTGTTGCAAGCGATCAACAACTGACATCGTCCCTCTAACGGAGCTAATACGATATTACATCGAGGGGTAGCTAACTAAGAAGTCGCGATATTCGGTCCTTAAGATGCCCTACAAAATCAACTTGTAGACGATAAATTTAATTATGTTTTTACGGACCCAAAATAATCATCGACTTTTGTATTTCGAAAAAACGAATGATGATAACGATGGAAAAACATGTTTGTAGGCAAATCCTAGGCGATACTAATCAGTGAAACAACTGGCAAGAATCTTTTCATTGAAAAAAATATTCTATAGGAAACGTCGGATTATTTAGCTTCGCGTACATATCTATCTATCTACATTAAGGAATGTTATTAGAATTTACTCTCTAACAACTATGCTAATGGCCACCGTTTTTAGGTACAAGTTATTAACTTTGGTGCACTCTATCGATGCTTCGGGACTCTAAAGAAAACTCGCGGCCGAGTTATATACAGAAAGTCATTGCTGATACCGGGTGCAGGTGTTAGCTTATAGACACATACAATATCGAAACTGGCACCTTTTCTTATACTTTGTTTCTAAGATTTTATATAAATAGAAACAGACATTTCAACGAAATTTTACGCAGGTGCTATTCCATGTAAGCATGTTTGTTCAATATAAATCACAATTTACCGTAAATATAGTTTCAATTCGCGACATAAAGCGCCCGCGAGTCCTTTTCAAAATGCTTCTTCTTTAATTCGCAACTTATTTTTGGATTGTAAGCGTGTGCCAAGCGATATTGGCGATAGAAAAAAAAAATCCACTAAACCTCAATTTTGGGCTGATAGCAGGTCGAAGATTGTAAAAATGTACGGCTTAAACCGGCTAAAAAGGCACAAACAGCCTTAAATAAACTAAGCGTTGGGCTTTATGTCTTCTCTATCAAAAATAGTTTTTAAGCCTTAAGTTTTTAAGTTTAAGATGAATTTTTAAGCCATTTCTAAAACCAATTGAAGCTCTTTCGGCTTGCCTCATGGCGAGCTTCATCTGATTTTTTCAAGGTCGTACGAAAACAGGCAATGACGTAGACTGTTGATTTTAGGCAAAAGTTATTTATCTCGGTGGGGATTTCTTCAGCGCGACGAGATTGGATAATGGGTTATTTTCACTAAAACTGCGAAACGAAAAACTCATCTTTTTTTTTTTTTTACCATGACACGTTTGTTACTTGGTTCTAAAAAGGGCAGGCTTTCTTCCATTACGAAGAATGATAAATGACCGCATGCCCGTTACAACGGAGAGCGCGCCAAAAATTTAACCCAAATTAAGGGCTTATACTATAGACTGTATGTGCATATATAGAAGCTTGAATCAGATATTAGAATTTTTCCTAGACGAGCGGTACTTCGTTGCTCTCCATTGATGAAGGTCATTCGAAAAATTCTGTTTGGAAGCAGCGATTACATTTTTGTATCACATAAATATATACAGTGGTTTTGTCTTCTGCCTGTAAAATGATGCAGGTAATTTGTTATCTCTTCTGAAGGGGAGATGATAAAACTGCCTATCGGCTTGGCTTGTCCCAAAGTAGAATTGCCGTCCTGGTTTTTCGTTGGTGCAGGGACGCACGAAAATAGTGAGAAAATATACGGTGTTATGAAAACCGCAGTTATCAACAGCAGTGGTGTGATGCTTTGGGTTACTATGAGAGTCCAGCTAGGCCTAAGCCGTCATTTTCTCCGTGGGCGAAAAATACTCACCTGGTCTGGGTGAAATGCCAGATCATACAGTATACAAACACGTTTTTGTCGAAACCAAAAAGGCAAATGCGTTTAGTACGAGAGGATTAAATTAGGATCTGCGTTACTTTGCGATATTCTAAGGTACAGTACGGTAAAAAGCTACGCTTGAAGGTGTTATGGGCGAAATACACGTTAATAAGGGGAAAAACAGGATGAACTCGCACGAAAATATGGTGAATGATAAAATCTGTTTAGGATTAAAAAATGCAAGAAAAAAAGATGTGACCTTGCACTTATTGAACGATTGACCAACGGATTCATTTGCAGCAAAACGTTGTCAAAACACCGCACTACGTGGACAGCTCTATGACTTGAATTTACTAGGCCCAGCGAATGCCTGGATGCATAGACGACTGAAGGGTTTTCATGAAAGGTGACCCAAATACGATAATCAAAAACGAAAAATCGATACTAATTTATATTTCTATTACTCGTTAACCACGCCTTATACACTTACAGTATCATCTATAACCAAATTCTTCTCATTTATGCATTTCTCAAAGCCACGCGACCATTACGCGTTTGCTTTATCGAGTATGGAGACTCTATAGCAAGGGGCAGCTGTATTACATGAGCTTGAATGGCTGGCAAAGTCCCCATTTCGCTTAACGGTTTTTGTACACGGCACAAGCTGACACTGTCGTAGCAAACATATCGGCTGCCCACAACACACATCATCCATAATCATTACGATCATATATAATTTGTATGCAAGCATAATAATAGGAGAAAATATTAAGGACGGAGTTATTCCTATGAGAAATGTAGCCTTGAAATTGACACATGTGTGGACGTCACTCAAGAGTTATGTAACGCTCAGCTAACGACGCGTTAGCGGAGCTATTGGGACGAGGGAAAGGTAAAAGACGAAGGGAGGAGAAAACAGTTAAGGCTAGGAGACCCGACGGGCCCATAATCATCTGCTCGCTGGTACGATGCTTCGCTAATTTTACATTATTACAATATATCTTGGATCGTCCTGGAGCCGAGGGCACGGTAGAGGGAGATAACAAGATGGCGTGCAAGCAAAAGCAGTTGAATCGGATTAAAGATTACTTCGAGAGGAGGGCACAGAGTAGTAAAAGGATAACATGTTACATAGGACCTTTTTTTTTTTAATACAAAATGAATACGCCCATAATTTACTACGTGATTTATTAATCACAATTAATTGTATCTATTGAATACCTGGTGGAGCAAGAAAAGAGCTCAAGAGCTAGAAAAGAGAACCGTATCTTTGATTGACTTGAAGCCTATTAAAAGGACATGATAATAACGACAGTACTTTGTTTTATTTCGAATCAGTAGTCTGATGATAGTTTCTAATGACAATTATGCGCAAATATGAACGTACCTTGTGTATTGGAAAAAAACTAGAAATCTTACCAAAGCTTTATTTCATAAAGAGATAAACTGAGGCTTTCAGGGCTTCTTCTTTGTCTTGTGTTTCTCCCTTCGAACTCCTAAGAAGTTCTTGTTTACTTACGAACAACGAAATGACGTATGTGGTTGCTACTCGGGCTATGTACGGTACTGAAGAATGAAAATAAGATAACGCTAAATTCCATATAAGCGTTACTGAAGATCGCCTTACTAGATGTGCAAAAGAAACGGCTCGATTTATTCTAACTTACCCAGATAACCATATTACATCTAACTGGTGTTATTAGTTGAGTTAACTAAGAGATGAACTGATTCACAGAACACACAAGCCTTACGTACGTTGCACCATCACACGTATATGACAGCCCACCATAATGTGACTGCTTGTTCACGAGAAACGTATCTAGAAGTAACCACACATAATAAAAATGCTAAAAACTAACGGGCCACGGAGATACGTACGTCTTTACTTCAATATGTGTACCGCTGTTTAAGTCAAACGCCTGACTTTTTGCTTCAGATAAAAATCAACGTGGTAATTTTCCCGGTCCGAGCTAGCTGCCCTTCTCCTTACAGTAACTGTTACCTATTGAGACTTCTAGTGGTACCTGTGATTTGTTTTTTTTTTAAATTACCTATGCTTTGTAGTATGGATGACCAGCCAAAAAATTGTGGGTGGCTACTTCGATTTCGCGTTGGTACATTCCTATATGATAATCCGCCAGTATTATTGTCATTTCACGTCATCTGCCTTCGTAGCAAATTTTTTCAGGCGACGCATAGCAAGAAAAGCAGGCCTTTGACTGTTATTACCAGCAGCAGAAGTACTTTGTTCCACCAGTATGTTTTCGGTAGTATGCTTCTCGTGGCTACATCCAATGGATCGGTGGTGGCTCTAGCTCTACAACCTCACCTGAAATCGCCACCGCTTCGGTGACGTTGAGACGCTCAGCGGCTGAAGTTGATCAACGTATTATCGATGCACAGTGCCAAAGTGTTCGTTTTGTGCCATACAATTCACTACAAAAAAAGGCGACATTACCTACAAAACATTCAACGTGCTATAGTATAATATATTTATACATATCGCCTTTTTGCAGTACTTCGATGACAAGGTAGAAACCCTGTCTCCGAGAAGTCGACCGATCAATGATATTCAGAAGCACCCATAATAAGCGAGTCGCCGATGGCGGCCTGAGCACCGAGGTCTTTGCTGAAGCAGATCAGCGATTCTAGCTGTGACGAGTAACGGCAGCGGTAGCAGGCACGAGCTAAGATATGGCCTAAGCGTGTGGAGAATTTTTGCAGTTGAATGAAGCCGGTTGTTCGTATCTTGCAGAATTTCGTTCGTCTCCGTTAAATCACACTACCCTTATACGTTATGTAGTAACCATTATCGAAGATCATAATCATATAAGTAGTCACAGACGTGCATGAGCATGCATGCGTATACATTTTCTTGCGTCATCAATACTGTACCTGTTTCGTATCTATTAAGGAGCAAGTATATCGTGCATACGTGATGGTAAGTTGTAATTTGCGTTAGTTAATGATTGGTCCTGATAAGTCAAGTATATATGCGTGTCGTTAACTGTTTAATGCTTAGCAAATTGATGCATGGCTAAAGATTTTCGCCAACTTCGAACTATACAGATTTTTGTAACGTCGTACTTTATCTACCTTTTAATAAATAGCCTATTGTTGTCACAATAGAGCAGGGTGACTTCTCAGAGCCGATTTAAGTCTGTACGACTAAAAACAGAGACGATCTAGACCCGCGCACGCAGGGTAAAACTGTAGTTGACCATTCTGTGTCATGGAAAATCAGTTAATGCTAACTAATGATGAAGCTGTCTGTTTCTTTTCATCCTGCAATCCACCAATATTCGTTAACACTCGAAAGGTCATGCCCAACGATCTAATACGTTTCCATATCGTAAGACACAATCCCTGCTGTTAAAAGAAGGCTACCTACAGAACATATTTTACTGTGCTTACGGGAAAAAGTTCAGTGATGAAACTTCTCTCATAACAGAATACTAGCTTGGTGTAACATACAAATTGAAGCTTCACTGTGTCCTAAAAAAGTAATGGAAGGAGTGTCTGTGCTCGAAAAGTGGGTAATGAATAGGGTAGATGAATAGGTTGTAGCATCGATAGTGTAGGTTATAGTTAGGTGACCTCCCTAGTAATATTCTGTGGTTCTACCATGACACAATAATATTGCTTTTAAACTAAAAGGACAACAGGGCCCATTATACAGTAGCTGTTAAGAAATAACCTACCGCTATATTTTTGCATTTATGGCGACTGCGCCATATTGCAAAACCTGGACTATCCGGTCAGCGGAAAAGTCATTTTGACGAAATCTACGTTTCAAACGGTACCGCTGCAGCTGTTACTGAGTGCGTTTTTCTTGTTTAGGAAAACTACGGCGAACGAAACGAACATTTGCTATATCAAAAAAAAAAAAAAAAAATTAGAGAGACGCAGCGAATTCCCTAAGCGCTCACGTGACTAATATAATGAAAAAACTACTGAAAAGAAAATTTTATTCGGCAAGTAGGCAATGACTTGCAGATGCAACAATTGTTATTTTTTTACTAGCTCCTTAAGTTTTATTTATAAACTGCTAGGGTGTGCTTTTAGATAAACAGAACAATGGCTTTTCTCTGTAAACACTGGAAATTACTCTGCCAGTTAAGTACAATATGCTATGGTATAGTGGAAAATTGAAAAGTATCATTTTAAACTTACGTCCCTGGCATCTTTTCAAAAATCTCTTTGCTCGTTTTACTTCGCATGGGGCGCTTCAGCTTCAACGTTAGGCATATGACTTTGATAAAAAAAAATCAAGCTCTACTTGGGGCTTCTCAGCCAGTTTCATCCTAGTCGTATGACCAGTACTTTTTATTATTACCACTTTGCAATAAATAGCACCATTTTCAGTATAACACCAAATACTAAATCGTTACTACTCTTCCTTTCGGTTTAATATCTTTACTAATTATCTTCTATCGTCGACTGCCCTTCAAAGGTGTTTCTAATTTTATTTGTCAATAAAACAACAAAGGCAGAAATCGTGATCTTTTTTTAATAGCAGTCACAATAAGCTGTCAGTATCATAGCGAAATATTTTTGCCCGACATTGCTGAACGAAACTACTCCTATTTTGTTCAATAAAATGCATGGATTGAAACCGCAGTGTCTCTGTTTTTCTTGTAATCGGTGGTCTTGTATCCCTTGTTCATGCCATCCTAAAATCAGCCATTGTAAAAGTTGGCTCTACCTTTTCATATGCAGATGCCGCGTGATTCCGTAAGTGTTCCGGTGGAATTGGTTTTTTTCATAATCTTTGTCCGGCCACTGGCCTGTGTGGGGTTCGACGGCTAACAATTGGGGACAACAGTCGCCACTGTCGCAACAGCAGCGCCAACGACGGCGATACCGAAAGCGATAGAACTACGAGCGGTAGCAATTTGATCCTTCAAATTCAAATCTCGCAGTTGCCTAGTCATGATTATCGTGGACGTTGTTTCCACCGCCAGAGTCGTCACTAGCCCATGCCTTGGCGCTGGCTGCGGCGGTCGTGTCACTTGCGTGACACTGGACGTTCACAGTAGACATCATTTACAACGTCATGGACGAGCGAGTCCACGGATTGCGATTGATATTCGATGTAACATAGCACAATAGGACAACAGTTTGATAGAACGGAACTGCATGGACATGGTTAAGAGTGGCAGAGGCTCAAAGGGAGCAGGAGAGCGGGAATTGGCGAAGATGTGGGTGACAACGACCAACTCGCTGGCATAACCGTATCAGGCATTGAATATGACCCACGGTGCAGCCGCAGCAGCACGGTACAAGAGAAAGGAGACAGAGAGAGACTGAAGAAGTCACTGTTATACCCTACAAGCAGACAGAGAGATTTTGCCGCTAGACAAAATAGTAAACGAATATTGTCCGAGATCGCGAAATCACGTTCGCGTGATCCTTTGCTTGACCAGTAAACTGTAGTGTATTAGGTTTCTATACCAGGTGCAGGCATAGCCCGTCGTACTTCCTTCAGGACAACTGTAATTTTAGATAGTGTACGTGATGGTGAGGTATTGCGACACACCGAGGATTAAAGCCGCAGGAATACGGAGAACTACAATATATCGTTGACAGGCTCCACACATGCCATGACTAGTATGATACTCTTGATGCTGCGTCAAACTGTAGTGAGCGTCTTCCTTAGAAGCATACGTCGATATTTCCCTATATCCTTTTTAAGTCAAGAATCAAACTCTATCGGTTGTCGGTGTCCGTAGTGTACCTAAAGGTATAACCTCGAGACATATACGGGCGTATGGGAATTCACGGCCTCTAGCTAGGAGAGAAAGCCAAATCCCTGCCGTGGGCGTCCCTGTTCAGCTCATGCTCGATTTAGCTTTTTTTTTTTTAAGTGCATTCTGCTAGCAATATTATTTTTTAAAAAGTAACACTGCTAGCAGAATTTTAAAGCTTTGGGTTCTGAGTTCCTGCAACGCCGTAATCGAAGAGTAAATGGCGTGAAGTTACAGATTGGGGTTATACAAAGTTCGATCGCAAGAAAAAATTCGACCGTTTCTCTTCCAACTCCTGTTTTATACCTGAGGTAACCGAAGCCGGAACTGACAGAGCGGAATGCTGAATGACCCTAACACATTCAGAGAGTAACCCTGATGGATCAATGGAACAGTCAAAGTAGGCATAACGTCTGTACGAGAGATGGTTCCTGACCCGCGCAAATGCATGTATTTTCTGGACACCGTCCGAGCACATCAGAATTTTCACCTAGCAGTAATAGAATGCCAAAATCAAATGTGAAATTCGCTGCCTGCCATAACGATGCACATCGTTGACAAAAAGCTTTGGCTCAAACACCGATAACCGACAAGACTATAATCTGTCTTAATCGATATTAGATGTTTGTTTCTCATTACGCAGTAGCTTTTTAATGACAAAACACTACCTTAGTTGATAAAAGCTCGTCAACAAGATGCCTCTGCGCGGTAAGCTTTACATTTAACATTCTGCCTTACGAAGTTATATAGAACTGTTGATGAGGAATAACACTGAAAAGAGGTATGGCGACATGTCGAGAATAAAGGAACGTGAATCTGCTTCTCTGGAAAGGTCTACGCGTCCCTTTTCAAATTTGCCCTGGACGTTCCATAGACTACACTAGGACGCCGTTCCTTGGAAAAGCTGTTTAATCAACAATTTAGCCAAGTTGTTATGCTATAGAGGGGACGTCTATTGTTTTCATGCGTCAACATCAAAAAAGCGCACCACTCACAGTTATACGCGATTTTGGCCATCACTATAGCATAGGCAGCATGATATAGGTACATGACCTATTCTCGAATGACGTTCTTGACTGGCCATACAATTATGCCATCTGATCGTCGCTGCTGACTCAGCCGACGCTTTTTAGGTGAGTAAATCATGCGTTGACCTTGCTGAGTTGTCGTTATGAACTATATAGCTAGCGGAAACCAACTGAGGTGGCCGCCCCATAAAATTTAGCAGTGCAACAAGCCTATCAACCTTTTCGTGCTTGTTTATATCATTGGTAAGGATACTACACTACGTCTGCAGAAAATCGGAGAGTTTCATAAAATATCAACCACAGGGACTCGGAGCACACATATATATATATATATATCTTACAAGTGACTATGGAGCATATATATGTATATTACATTTTTACTTACTTAATATTACACTTGATAAATTCTGTTTAACAAATTAGTTGCCACGTCTGCCTACGACACCTCAGGTATGCCGATCTTATAGATTTTACATTTTTTTTTACAATTTGTACTTCCAAACGCGTAAACGACCACGTACACAGATAATAAGCAAGAAATGAAATAAGCCTCTTTCAGGGTTCATTAAATGGCATTCTGTAGTTTTGCTGTTAGACTTACTTCCCATCGTAAAATGCGTTACCCTAATGCCCTTAGAAAAAGCAGCGAATTCCTTATATTAGGATCAAGGTGCAGTTGGAAAGGACATCAACGTCAGAGACAGGGCAAACACGGGCGAAAGCTGGCCCATATATTGGCCAATCTGCGTGCCTGAAAAGCGGTAAAATCTCGAAGGGGCACTTAAAGCCCGTTTCCTACCACCCCTCTGCGAACAATGTAACCGAAAATTACTGCACTCGTTTTATATACAACTAGATCGCGTTCCCAACCGCTTCTCCTTGTGCGCATTTCTTTCGAAGATTTTCATGTTTCTGATTAACCTTTACTTCAAAAATCGATTCGTCAGGATAGAGGGAAGCAAGGCTATTGATGGAGATTTCGGTGTATCAGAATTGCAGTATGAAGAAAATTTTAAGAGCATGCACAATGCATCTGCCAGTTAAGGATGGTTTATGCGTCTTCTGTAAGGCGTGCGCCTGAAGGCTGAACTGGGCTTTAATTTACGTACTTTCCAGGGCTTCGAGGATGAATAGTGGCAGTCATAAATGAGATAAACATCTCCGTCTAGGACAAGTTTCATGAGATACGAAGCAGTTTTATAGCACGATATAGGCTATAATTTCAACGAATAGATTTAACTTTTGCTTCGTAAGGCCTGGATTAAATGTGCGCCCGTGTTATACTCTATAAGGCAGAATGTATCTAAGATAACTTAAGTGTTACGGTGATTTGGTAAACGAACAAATAGATGGCTGTACGTTGAAGAAACATTGTCAAAAGAAAGAGTTTGATGAATGCTCAGTTGACGCGCTATTTAAAATGTACAAATTACCCTCTTGGAACGTTGTGTGACGCATCGAAATACTAGGCCTATTTTTCCGATGTCGTATCCTTGTTTCGAATATTTTGTTACATGAGTTCGTTTGTCATTTTACAAGCCATACATTGGGTTGTTACCCACGAACGTTGCATGTGAATCCAAAAACCTTGTAATTGCACAAGAAATAGTATTTACTAGCTTTCCAGAAGCTGCGAATGTAGTGAGGACTTGGGGTTTTTCAAAAAAAATAAGCAATAGTATACGAGGCTCAGGATTTCTGTTTCCTAAAAATCTACGACATCGGGTTACATTGTGCTGCCTGGAAACTTCTGAATTAATCAATGCGATTTGAATTTAGCGGTCCTGTTGTTGTCTTTTCCATTCTTTAGGACTTTTAAAAATTTGATTGCTTTCTTTTCTTTTTTTTTTTTATTAATTAAGAGTTACACGTTCTAATGTATCGACACGCTATAATTATCATGCTAGAATAACTAAGAGTCAATTGTAAAATAGAATTAAAATACGCATTGAATGTCTAGTTACGTTTATTAATAGATAAAAAAAAAAAACATTAGGTTTTTTTCGAAAAATTAGAAGCAAATGTTGCGAAATAAAGGGGCGATTGTTAAAAAAAGATGACAAAAAAAACTTAAAATTGCTCTGTTATTGAAATGCGACTTCTGTAACGTCTCTTTTTAAAGTAATTGCTAATGTATACCTTTAAATAGGGTTGTCATACATCGTAGATATGTTTAGTTCTTGTTTGCTTTTGGCACAATAGACCCACCTCGAGGTTCGGTATGATGGTTTTCCCGTGATGTTGTTTGATCTTCGGTGAAATAGTTACCACAATGCCTCGGTAGGCCTTGTCCCTGGGATCGATATGTACTCTCGAGGCACTTGTTCCTGCCCCAAGTAATAAAAGCGCAGCTATCAAGCATAAAACCCACAGAATAAATCGTCCCATCATGGGCCAAATGATGAAGTGTTCGCCTGTGAACAACAGTGTTTCTGAGTTGATTAAAACTGCGACTCCCGATTAAATTTGTTGGCGACAATCCAATATTGTATTGGCTTTTGAGGAGTGTGTCACTTGTTAGTCCGATGAGCACACAGATAGCATACGATTGCCTAAATTGCTGGATAGATCACTTAACACTCCGAAGATCCTCTAGGACACTCGGTGTTTCTATGATGAGCGCACTTTAGGGTATTCTTTCTCATGAAACATGTGGTCCTATTAGATAGTATTCAGTTGGGTATATGAACTTTCATACACTTGCGATTCACCGAAGCCAGTCGAAATCTAATCACGATCGCGTCCTACGAAGTTCATTATCGGGGTGGACGAGTTTTGATAAGTTCACTGCTGTGCTCAGGAGACGAAGCTGCTTTTTATGCTTAGACTAATCTACACGAGATTCTTCAAGATTAGTAATCGTCAAGAGATTGTTGAACTACGTTTTAATTAAATGCGGAATACGTCAAGTTGAAATGCTAAGCGTTGCTTTTTTTTAGACTATTTTCGGTTTACGATAAATCCCAGCTTAGAGCAGCTTTTTTCGATGGGACAAATTTGTTTTGCTTAAAAAAAAAGACGAAGAAAAGGCTTGTGAATGCATGCATGATGTTTCTTAAGCCGACCGTAACAGCGCAGTTATCCATGCGGTTTCAGAGGCTACCAGTGGCAATCTGTTGATTAGAAGATACCCGGTAGTCGGGAGGCTCAGGGTGGAGAGGATGTAGTTTGTTGGGGAGAGGGCAGTCCGGGGGAGGGCTTGTCAAGCAGAATGGGTAATGGGAAAATTGCTTGTTAGTTCGACGAGTTCTTCGTTCGGGTGTGGGATTCTGCTATTACCGCAGATGTTGCGCATAACATGCCCTATTCCTCATACAATATGATCGAAAATCTGGGTCTGTTTGTATTATACGTCGTCGTTGTTGTCGTCGTCGTCGTCGTCGTCGCTTTCACGTATGGCCTAACCTAAAACGATTAAGGGCAGACAAATAAACTTTGAGCAAAATCCTTTTGATGGGAAGGCGGCGAGAACCTGACTTCTCATTAGTAGTCTTAAACAATGCCGTATGCGCGTAATGCTCTTACGGATATAATTGATAGTTTCTACGGATATCTTTACGCTGTTGTTTCTAGTAAACGTCGCTATTTTCTATAGGTTGCTTGCAAGCCAACTTTTTACCGGTTTAACAAAATAATATATCGTCTATTGGCCTGAGGATCATATAAACTTTTTAAAGACTTGAGCAACGAAAAGGATCGGCGCACAGAAATAGCAGTCCACTTGCATGGACTTAAATGCATCGGATCTGCTATAATTAGTAGGCACGATTAATAGCACAGTTTAACATGATTACGTTAATGTTCTCCGCCATTTTTGTAGATACGACTCACAATGAGGCGCTAAATCATAAGAACTACTACTTTTTGTATGTATTTGTACGTCTCATGGAGGCTACGTTTGATGCTATAGTGTCTGGATTTAAATACACTTTTTAGAAAATTTCAAATAATTAAAGTGATTTGTTGTAAGAGCTTTTTTATTGCCTCTTTTATTTGACTTTTTTTTTTTTAATGTTATTTCTTCATTATTGCTTATATTATATTTTAGTTTTTATTATCCTAGTTTAGCATTTGATAAGACTTTCCACTGCTACTATTTCGATTTGGTGTTTTTCATTTCCACTTCTTAAACGACCCTCGCTAAGCAGTTGGTCATACACGAGGGATATTTGCCGCCGACAGTGCAACCTGGGTCTGTGGAGTAAGGTTGAACATGAGAGTACGACAACTTCACCCCGTACAAGCTTCTATAAACTAACTAACTAACTAACTAACTATCTATAAATTTAAATGGTAAACTTCTCAGGGAAAAAAACATTGCGAAAATATGTATATATATATATATATATATAAGAGATTTGCCCATTGCTCCCAAATTTAGTTAGCAGTTCTAGAAAAATTGATGCTTGTTATAATTATTATTATTATTATTATTAAACTGCAGTTTAACTTTACAATTGCTCGTTCCGTAAAACAGCACAATATTTACTAAGTAATTCTTATTATTGTATCTATTATTACGAAGTATGAGTAACCTGCTTAATACAATTCCTTTGAAAAAGATTAGACGTTCTTGTCGGTAAGCTATGTGAAGGGACGGATAGAAATCGTGGGGTCTCTTGTGCCACTACGCTAGGCAAGAAATTGGCACCGGTAGACCAAATGTGAAAGACTCGTGCAGAAACTATTTCTGCTTTTTGACAAAAATTATAGCCACTAAATCGGCGCTACCCGCGCGACCACAGCAACTGAGAAGGTGCCTAGGTTAAGTAAGCACAGGTACAAACTCGGTTATAGACAAGTCTCCATGACCGTCAGTTTGTTATTAACGATGTTATTACAAAGCTTTACGGATCACGGTCTGTGTACCATAGCTGCGGGTAAGAACTCAGTCACCATTGTCATTGTCAATGTAAGCCCTATTACAGTCACCTTACTTCTACCGTATGTGTAGCGGAATATGTTGTTTCGAGCCAGTGCCATCATTTCATCAGAAAATTGTGCCTTGGATACTTGTTTTTTTACGTTAATACGTTATTATTTTCTATTTAATACGTCATATTAATGTAAGTTTGCGTTACCATATTGACGGGTTTGCCTAGCTACGGTGTATTCTCTTTTAAGTTGATGCATGCTGGTATTGTAGGTTTCGTCTCAGATTCTCATAACGGTTGATTTATGGTGAACGTATGTTTAAGTTCAAAAAAGCGCCTATTAGGTTACCTACGAAACGTACATAAAATGCATCTCGTCTGGTCAAAGGCTGGTAGTAGGGCTATCAAAAGCCGAATGTTCATACATCTATTTATGTGTCGTGTCCATGTCTGTCTGTGTATATAAAGGGCATGTAAGAAGTGTGTGTCTGAAACAAGGCTAAGATTTAGAAACGAACGTAGATGCTCGACAAGTTCTAGCGCCAGTGCGGGCTGTGGCGGAAGATTTCTCAAGATTAAATTTAATCTTGGTCTGTTTAGCAGCCGCAAGAAGCGGGTAACAAAAAGGAGAGAAGCGAGATTTAAGTATAAAATGGAGAAGACGAACAAAACTAGACTGGGCACCTGGGTTGGAGTTCATCTAAACGGGGCTGAGCATTTATTCATGTTCTGGTAACCCCTTTTGAATGCAATCAGATAACGTGAAAAAAATGCGAAAGATGACTTGGTCAAGTGATCACTGCGACATCAGTTTTTATGTATGACCCATTTTTGAAAAACCACTCATCAGGAAAACAGCCATCCTAGCGGAAATACTAATTGAACAATAAGACAAACGTACAGCCATTTAAGAGAAGAACTTGTCAGGTGATAGTGATTCACTATACATCTTGATCTTCGCTGGTAATACAGACGCTCCGTCGAACTGACACTAACGACTTTTCAGAGATTAAAGGGTAGAAAAAGAGAGAGGACATTGTTTAAAAATCGCATCGCATTGAATGGAAAGGCAATGATGAAAGGTGCTATTGAATTAGACAGAAGTGAGCCTTTAGACGCTCTTCCAGATATATATATATATATACATATATAGTGAAGTTCAAGCTCGTACGTACAGGGAAAACTGTTCATTCCTTTAAAACAGGAGATGTCATAGCAGGATTATCATACGATTAACCTATGGCGACAGCGCTATGCACAAAAGCCGCTTTGTATGCTATCACGTGTACGCACGCACGCACGCACGCACGCCTTCCAAATCCTGGCTTCCTCTAGGAGTTTCATATGCTATTTGCCCTGTATGACTACATGATATTAAATAACAACATGTCAAAGCTACCCCGCGGAGCAGTGTGGTTTCGCATCAATTTCTAGTCACCGCTGCTCTTTATTCGGATTGAATCACTAATTGGTAAACGAATGCTTTTCGTGTCGCTTTGGACCTGTACGAGATGAGACTGTTTATATTACTAGAGACTTGTTTATCATCGATAGTGTTCTACTTTAGGTTAAAGTGTTCTATCACTTTGATAGCTAGAAGCTATGTTGTTCGGCACAGAACGAAGCGAAACAGCTTCCAGCCAATGGAAATTGTTGTTGAAAGACAGCCTGCTTTATGCGGTCCATTTCAACAAGCGTTTACTTTCAGGCCAGTACAAGATAACGACCGGCGCGGATGCTAGGACTGTGGCTACGATCATGCTATATCGTTATTGCCACTGTCAAATTGAAGGATGAGGTCATTAAGGGCTGCTTTAGATAAGTAATGAACACTTGGAATTGAAATAATTTTTATAGATCTGAATAGGCTTTGTTAGTATTTTTTTTTCCACCAATAATTACCTCTCCCTAGTACTAATGCAGCTGATTTGTACAGCTGATAAACAGGATAACTAGCTCACAAAAGCAATAAGCCGACGTTTCTAGTCAAACAGATACAAACAGTTAGGGCAAGTGCAATAACTGCAATACTATCTAGCGTCCGTATAAACCCAAAGCTAATCCCAGACACAAACTCTCTCTGGATTTGCGTAAGGTGCCTGCTTCCAGTACGTGGGCTTGCAACGAACCACGGAAACGATGTATTTCGAAAAATTATCACACAACTACACCATGTTTATCAAGGCATGCAAACCGAATATCAATAGACCAGTCGTTTACTGGTGTATATAAAGGCGTTCCACTTCAAACACCGTCCGATCACCAGCGAACAAATTCCTATGTTTGTTACGTAAATTAATTATATAAGAATAAAGCTAGTAACATAGCACAGCATCTATAGAAAGCCTATAAAAATAGAACTTTTTAGCGATGATAAATTACTCGAGGGTGTCACATTGTATTTTCTGCATTATCACTTAGCTTGCGAACATCCATCCTTGGAATCAAGATGAACAAACTCTATTCAGTTTCAGCGATATGCGATATGGATCATCTATTAGGAATCAATTTTGAGACGCCCGATACTATTCGGCTAGATACATTACGTCTATATGACTATTACAAACCTCCTGTGGGATTACCTCGATTACGGTAACGCCCATTTGTTTATAACAAATGGCAACACTGCGACCTCTATACATTGAGATTTGAATAAGACGAATCCGTTCGATATTGCTGATGTTCGATGGTTAGTATAGTCTATGGCACTGACGCAGGCCATTAGGACAATACTGGAGTCGATTTATACGAAACGTTTTGCATAGATTAAACTGTATTAAGCGGACAAGTGTATATCACGTAACTTTGAAATTTTGGATTCAGCTACCGTGTAGAACCTCATATCTATAGGCCATATCCTGTTACAACTAGCAGTAGACATGCTTGGAATATCTATACAGATGATCCATAAATAGGCAACTTTCTCGATTGGCGAGTGTGTGATGTATGTTTCAACGAGCAATTACTATTATGAAAAGTCAAGCCTAAAACCGACGATCTTCGTATTTACGTTGTACCGTCCCATACTGGTTGACGTCGATTGAACATTCTATTACTTGATCCCCCAGCCACTGGTTGTCTGCATTTGATGCACAGAACATGGATACGATCGATGTTCCCCTGTCTGCATAATGTGTCACGACCAAATCGTTTTGCGGACGGAAGAGGAACGGTGGCACATTTGAGCGAGACCACTGGCGTACAAAGGGACGCTTCACAGACTCTTCTGGCCTCGGGCGTCAGTTAGCCGATAATGGTTGGACTTGGCCGAAAACCAAGCGGAGTAGTAAAATAGAAACCAAGGCAGATCAAAGTGGATGGATAGGAGGACGCTTGTGGAAACTTTTATTTATCTAAAGCCAGAGCAGGGAGAATTTACCATGCTATCAACTAGAAAGAAGGATATCAACATGTTTAGAAGAGCAATATAAAACAGCTATGCTCGCTTTCCGCATTTAATGCTTGAGGGAATTCAGCTGGCGTGGATGGCAGGTAAAGTAGAAAAGTTAGAGGGGTGCCTCGTTCCACTAACCTTCCTTTTACTCCAGACTTCGGTTTGCTCAAAGCTCAAATAACTTGTTCTCTACGACCAGAGAGACGAAGAGCTGACCAAGAGAGTTATGCAATAGAATAAACCTGATTGGACTCGCCAGTTAGCTGAATTGGTAAGGTGGAATGGTATACGAAAAGTAATCGACGGTGTTGATCTTCGTTTGGTACTCGACGCGTTTAAAGATCGTTCGAAAGTTATTCTGTTCACGCTGTATATTTAGCGTAATGTTACACATGGGTAATTCGGCCATTTCTAATACCCCTAAACTCTCCAGGGGTGAAGCTCGAATTCGACGGTATGCTCCTTTTGTGAACATGCACACAAAGCGGAACGTTCACAAAAGCAGCTACTAGGCGTGCAACAAGAAAATCATTCAATATCATATCCTGACCGCGCCTACTATTCATAACACTATTACTATCTGTTTGGTGGGCACTTGTTAAGTACTGCCTGGGGGTGGTAGAGCACGCCATAGATGTCAATGTGGTTTACGTGTGCATCACACAGTGTTGCCTATTTTGGAGAACCTAAACTCTTCACTGTATAAAATCTAGCAAAAAATATAAATTGCCGCTATGGATGATTCTTAAGAAAAAGAATAATGCCAAAGAAGAGAACCAGTTTGTCAAAAAAAATCAGTACGGTTCTATATGTTATAAAACAATTGCTTTGAAGCGATTCTTGCAAAGCTCATCTTGGCTACATGGCTGAATATCTTTTCAGAGCCTTAATGCTTAATTGACAATTACGAATAGATACAAAGAGGACTTTTTAGCAATAGAGCTTCGTGTATAAGAGAGACTACACGTTTAGACTTAAAGAGACAAGAATCTTTTTAACTTGAAACTTAAATTATTCATAACTGGAAAGCACGTTAACGTAAGCAGAAGACATCCCCTCGGTAAAGACCACCGTCTAATACTGAGTAGATCTGGCGACTTGTTATTCAACGTATAATAGAAGCTTATCATATTTGGCTCGCATCTGACATTCTAAGCCAAGATAAAAACTTAGAATTGCCGGACATCTACAAACCCCTTTCCGTACGATCACGGCGACTGAATTTCAAAATGGGCACACCTACCCGTATCTATTGCAATCGTATTTCAAAATAGTGAACTTTTACTATCATCAGACCCTTTATTAATCCTCCTTAATCAAGAGACATTGAAAACACATAGAATCTAGGTGTTTGTTGAGTTTTGAACGAATCGCACGCTGTCATACGATGCGTACAACGATGTACTCAAAAACTCTATTTTCCGTTTTTGGCAAGGTTAGTTTTAAGTTGATCATGTGCTCGATTTTTTTCTATAAATAACTTGTCATAGTTTTTTTCCTTTACTCTACCACGTTACTTCATTGCAAGTTTTGTTATCCTTTGTATTACTGCATTTAAACAATTGTAATATGGGGAACATTATTTATATCTAGGTGTGCCCATTACTAGATGGTAATTTGTCGGCATTATTCGGGAGCTAGATGCTACAATTCGGTAAAGAACTGTGTTGTCGATTTTTGTTAAGAACGAATACAGAAATTCTCTGTTTTGCAATACTGTTAAGTTTGATTCTTTAAGTTGTCAATTGCGCTTTTGAATCACTATTTTTAGAGAAAGTCTCTCGTATGCATCTCTCGGAAGTACTACTTCCTCTTTCTTTTGTTTCCTTTAAATTCTTTCTTTCATCTTCTAAATTAAAGTTCTGATGAATCAAATTTGCAACTATGAGGGATTGTGTATTTATTTCATTAAGCATTTATGTCTGAACCGGATTTCGTAAGAAGGCTGGTTAAGGCTGCGCAATAGCCATGGCATGCTGACGCCGCAGAGGGCTTCGCGAATCGTTTAGGACCCACCTGTGGCTGCCAATAGGAAAGGTTTCTTGGCTAGAGCTTACAGCTTGTCACAACCCGTTTCGAAAGAAACAAAGCAAAATCGTGTTGAGACTTTCAATTTTGGTACTTGTCACTCCCTGCTGCTGATTGACAATATTTGAGGCGTCCGATTTACGGCTGCTAGGCTACCTTCCATCAAATCTGATATTAAAATTCGAACGAATCTATTAAAGCTTAATAAGACGGCGTTCTTGTTTTTGAATGAAGTGGTTTCGGAGCTGTTTAGGCGTGAACATTTCTCTGGACTTGAATGAAAAGACTTATACTGAAACTCTACATTAACAGAAAAAAAAACAATAAAATGGATTCGACAGTATCTAAATATACGGTGAGGAAAGATCTTTTTGTCTGCTTGCAAGGGAAGAGCTTAAGATTCGATATGCATAGTATTTGTCGTCGACCGACAGGCATGAAAAGGTTCAGAATGCTACTGCAAGTTTATATGGTTTTAGAGAACTCCAACGACTATATGCTTGCTTCAACAGAGTTCCTTCAACGATTTCAATGGGTAACCAGTCTAATCTGAGGCTAACTGAAGAAGCGGTGGTTCATGAATATAAATCATTTTTTTTTTTATAAAAAAAATGAACGAAAGAAAAAACAACATGCTAAATTAGATCGTATGACGTGATCGGTTCTCCCAAATTTCTCTCAGTGCAATAGAATGCAACACGTCACGTAATTTAGTTATAGCAAACAAGGGACACACTTTAGCTTATCTATTCTACACGGTTCATTTGCTATGGAATCATTGACCTCCGAAGTAAATTTTCACTCATCTCTTTGCTAGCCGTTATGCCCAAGAGTAAAGATTCATAGCTATAGGGCGTGGTGCTAATGTTGTCGTCGGAGGATGCCTTTGACGAGAAGTTCTTTCGAAGAACAAAAATCAGCATGAAGACATGACAACGTAACTACTATACCGTCGGATGACAGTCGTATTGCGCATGACGATAATCGTTACCACAATGACAGCTCCAACGACAATCCAGTAAATCCAAGAAGCAGATGAAGCACGACGTAACAAGCAGAAGTAGAAGAGACAACGGATGGGGTGACGCATTCTTTACCTGGTATAATAGTATTTCCGTAGAATTTAAGACACCCAACGCAAAGCTCAGTAGCTCTTTGGTAGATTTTCTCTAGACATGCTTAGCCATCATTCTACAAGCGTGTGTAGAACCGCAGATCGACGTGCGCGTCTTTGATTATTGACGATTTGCTCGGCGGGAGAAACATCGTTGGTTGACGAGCTCACACGGAATGAATAGCGGCAGTATCTTATTAACAGGTGACCATAGATACATCATAAACGTGTCAAGAAGCACGAGCACATATTTTTTAGCCAACGTACTTACGTGTTGTTCATCAAAATGGTCGAGATATGTATTGGTTAGAGCTCGCAAATTGAAGTGGAACACATTCACCACCCTTTACACGTCTGCCTTATTAAAACCTAAGTCTACCAAGTGAACACTAGAAACCGTTTAGATTCGGTATAATACCTCAATCAGTTCCAGCGAGCGAATGGGGAAACGTTATAGTTTCTGCTGGACCTTTAACATGTCAGTAAACAAATATGGCAGCTATGAAACGCGCTACAGCGGTTGTGGGCTTTGCCATTTCCACGACTGGAATATCGTTTAACTCGGGTAATCTTTTGCGTTTCCTTTGAATATTTACACACTTGAACTTGAATCAAACATCGCTCAAACTAGGCGGTGAACTATGACTGAAGTAAGTGATAGATATTACGAAACTGGATGGTGTCTACTGAGATATCATCTGATGCGTCATCGTCTCATACGCAATAAGTATTCATAGCATAGTTAGTAATCGATGATATTAAATTCAGTAACGAAATTACTTCTTTAAGGGTAAACAATGAGTATTTGTTGGTTTTTGTAACTGAAGTTCTCGAAATGAACGTCTTCAGTGTGACGCTATCGATCGTATAGTATCGGTGCGGTAATAGCCAGCGTATTGGGCCACTCGATCGCTCAATCACTGCCTATCTACGCAGTCCGTCCCGGCGAACATCAGAGGGTCACAAAGTACCGAGACGTATATGGCAGTGCCTTAGCATATTCTCATAACGAAGATACTCTAGCTCGTAAAGGATTGAGCCTCGGAAAGGGCTCGCCTTGTTCTCCAAGCGTTGCCACAAGCAAACGGCTATGTACCTTGTTATGGACACGAATGGGGTCAAATAAATATGCCAGTATCAAGATAGTGAAAGTAAATACGTAGCCGTGCTAATAGCTGCGGAGCCAAGGTTTAGTTCGAAGCGGGCCAGTACGTCAAAGCGCGATTAAATTTGCCTTATCACGAGCACTCATTGTAGATGTATCAACAAAGCAAAGATATTTATGCGTATTTATACTTATATTTGAGAAAGCGAGATGAAATTATTACCTATTGGATTCACCAACAAGTGGGTTCTTATTCGATACACCAAAATGCGCCCATTCAGAGTCGCAACGTTGCTAGGAGGGGGCGTTAGGAGGGGGCTGGGGCGCTGCGAAGACAAATGATTTCGTTGATTCTATCAACGAGCCGGGCAAAGCGATCATGCGTCTTCTAGTCAGAGTCATTTCAATAAAACAATTAAATTTGCTTCGTGCCAGCCTTCTGTTATTCTTACTTGAAAGCATGCTAGTATTTCGCCATGGTAGAAAATAGCTAGTGTCGATGCACTTGCAGAAGGCTCGTTTTCATCACTTTATCGAATGCTGCTACCTTTAGACGCTCAGATATAGCAAAGTTTGCTCACCCCGACTCTTTTCTTTCGGGCTAGCAATATATGTTTCGGGGATTCGAAGCCCCGAAACGGCGGTTGAGAATTGCTAAATAGCTACATTTTGTCCTATTCGCGCTAGTTCCTTTAAGGTCGCACTAACTATGAACGGTTGGCGAAACGGAAACCACCGTATTCTATTCGATTTTACTGTGCTCTCGGCATCATAGATAAGAACTTTCGTAAGTTGCAGGACTTCTGCTGGAGAACACTTATCCAGCATGTAAGCGGCGCTAGCTTAGAATGAATTGAAATGAATTCTCCTAGGCAGCCGAGGGAATAATCACTGCTGTCAATAGTTGTAGACTGAGACCAATGGTCGCGTAGAAATCCTATTAAAGCTATCTAGTTTTACCATTGTGCGCCCCTACATCGAAGTGGTTTTCCAAGACAGTAACCACCAACCAGGGATCAACATGGAGTTCGAAGACGGCAACGACGGTCTCCTGATATAGAAACTGGGTTAGAAAATAAGCAGTTCAGTGTCAGTTTCACCGTGCCGGCCGTAAACACCGAAGCCAAACGCCTACATTGCTCTAAGGCTTTCGCAAATTACTGGAGTGGTTAATTTTGAATGCTCGACTGCTAAATGGGAGCGACTATGAGTTTAGTTTGTATATCGCGTTTACCTATCACTGAACTACATGGTTGTCGCAGTGACTTGGCCGGCTAAGGCTGTGGCCGTAAAGAGCCAGGGCTCGGTAGTTCAAGTCGTGGTGGCGACGTATATGGTTGTACAAAGAAGCGTCAGTGAAGTACAAATTGCATATATCGTTCGTGCGTTACGCTTTGCATTCTATATGCTGAAACCATTTGCACAGTGGTCCTTTGAGAAGCTGAGTCGTTCGATTGGCGACCTGTTGTCCACCTCAGTCAACAGCAGTCGCTGAAGTGATCAGAAGTTGACATTTTGATCAAAAACATCCCCTTTTTATTCTGGTCAAAATCGTGCTATACATTACTCGTTGCTATCATTCGTTCCCGTCCGTCCTGACCGAATAGAATACCGAATAATGCCGCTTTGGTCGGCTTCAGCGTCTGCCATTTACGCGTCGCTTGTCCTGACAAACAAACCCTTTCGCAGCTTTCCATGACGAGCGGCTACTGCTGTTGTCGATTTTTGCGTCGTCAAAACTGAGCGTTTGTTCCGATGTTTCTTTTACTTTAGTTTTATTGCGTAAAGGAGATATTATAGTGTGCATTTACTCACCCAGTCGCACATGTCCGCCGCATCATTGCCCATGTCGCTGACGCTGAAGACGCTTCGATTTTGCATTTAAGTCGGAAGCTTAACTGCTAGCTTGCGGACGTACGTGGCCGGTACGCATTAGCTTGCATGCCGTGCTAAACAAAGGTGGACATGGACAGAAGTTTAGTTGAAGGAAACGTATCCGAGAAATAGAAGATGGCTGGAACATTCTACTAGTTCATAGTACTAGTGTATCTGGTATCGTGAAAACCAAATTTTAACATTGTGGTATTTGTTCGCAATTGATTTGTAAGGATCCAGACACATCGGACGCGCATACTAAGACCTATTGAGAATCGTCTTTTGAGTATCGGCCTTTATTGGGGAACAAAATTAATAGTATAGTTCCAACGTTCAATGCAAGTAAAAGTGATCATCACGTGCAATCATAACCGGAAGGGTGATTTGTATAGTAAAGCTGGAATCGAAGAAATCAGTTCAATATAGTTATAACTCGTATGCTATGTACAAAAAAAATGAAGATGTGTTAAAGCGTTTCGTTATCAAAAGCTTCTGAAGAAGCTCAAGTCTGATCACTTGGGTTAACGATTTTCTGAATTAACGAACTGTCAAAGAATCGATTCGATCGCTTCCACCCCTTGGCTATGTTCACCGTATCACTGCGTAGGTACCTCGCCATTCTAATTTCTATCCTTACATTCACCTATTTGATCAATAGGGCTTACAGAACATTTCTATATATTACGTAGGGTCAACTGTTTATTCGAGCGATTTCCATAGTGAAAATTTTACTTAGTTTATTCATATTAATTCATACATTAATGCGATGCGACATCGTTACACGGAAGGCCCAAATGGTTGGTTTAATCCAGTAGATAACATAAGCCGCGTGGCAAAAAGCGGCAGATGGCCAACATTAAAAAACTCGGGTTGTTACCAGACCGATATTTAGGAAAGGTAAGCAAGGTTACGTTTCACATCAACGCTTCAGCATGCACAAAACAATTCTCGTCCAACGCTAAAGTAACATTTTCGTATAGCTAAGTGCCGATAAATCTGCATTCCTTTTCTATGTAAGAAAAATTAATCTTTCAAAATACCAGCCAGCTATTGGACGTGTTGCAGTGTACTTACCTTTAAAGCGCAAAACGTCCCATTCTTTGGTAGTTCTTCACCCTATCTTCAAGCATTACTCAGGAGCGAGATTAACGAAGTTCATGTCTTAATGTGTGTTCTGAAAGCAGAAATCTATCTCACTCTCGATGCTTGACCATCGTTCACATTTGGGTCATTGTACATTTGCAGTGTCACCAGACGATAGTGGTCTGACACCTGTCGATTTGGATGCATCCCCAATGATACATAGCATAGTTTAACGTACGTCAATGTAACGGCGTTGTCGTCTCCTCAATGCCCCACACACCTAAAGTCTCCGACAGCGTTAAACAATAGGAGGCGTAAATCAGCTTAGTTTCGCGTTACACATTCGCAGTAAAACGTCAGATTCAATGGTAAAAGTAATGTTCGTCTATGTGTTTGGTAGAAAAATTTGGCAGTCTGCGTTTGGGGAGTAGCTGAGTCTGTCGCGATGGCGATCCTATACGCCTAACATGTGCCGCATCTAGCAAATAGTGAAGCGTCTTGAAAACAGAGTAATTTTACATAAAAACAACATCGGATATGGGCAACTTTACCTGACCAACCACGGTATGGGCGTCACAAACATCGTTACTCTACGCACAACCCTGAGGAACTACAAAGGTCGATTATACTGATTAACTGCCATTATCAAGAAGTGCCTATGCTATAGCTTGCGCATGCTTCTTTGCAGATCAACGCGAGCTGACCGTAGCTTTCTGACGCTTCAACGTGCCAGATGTCTAAGGCATAGGCAACGTGTCTTTTGTCGCACTAAGCTTTGCAGTGACCGAAGAGCCTGATAAATCATTCAAATGCCAAATAGTAGAAGGTTATAGAGGCTGGTTTGCTACGATTGGTTACACGTTGACGCCGATCGGGGCTTCAATGTTTCACTATCTAATTTCTAGATCGGTACTCGACTGGGTGTTGGTGTTCCATTCGCTCTTGTCTATCGTATAATTCGGCATGCGTTATAATCATGAAGTGACTTCGACAATCGATATACTACGAAGCAGCAGGGCTGCTTCATGCTATAACGGCCCTAGCCAGCTTCGCTGTTGAATACACATAGGTCCGAGCGAAGCCATCATAAAAAAAAATAATTGTAAATCGCCTTCAAGGCGTAATAATAATAAAAATGCATTTGTTTGGCTCGCGCAGTGAATGGAGATGGCTGGTAACTTATCATACAATGTAATCAGGTTTTTGTGCGGTGCATTGCATTGCAAGCTAAATTGTCTCTGGTCCAGCTATTAATACTTCATTAAAATTTCATTTACAGCCGATCAGTACTACTTCGTTCAAGACTTGCCCGTATCAGAGATATGTTACGTAAACATATAGCGTCTCACAATCATTACGAATAGATTTCAGTTTGCAGGACTCCTAAGATTTATGACCGGTGACATCACCAGATCGCATTTCCGCTGTCACTAAAGTTACTAGTCTTGGCGTAACTTTTTTAGAAAATTAGTTTTACAAACTCGGTATTTTTCAAAGTTCGATAAATTTGATCTGCTATCTGAACCGAAGCTCCTATTTGTTTGAAGGACACAGAAAGTTTTTACTCAGGTCTTTGCTTACAGCCGAAACTGGCTCCTCGAATCGTTTTTAGTAGTCGTTGAATGACTCTACAGAGCTGAGGTACCGTGGATTTATAGTAATTGGAGAAGTCTTTAATATCTACTAACACAATACACAGTTACGTGTACTTGTTCTACGCCGAGACAGCTTTCTACAAGGCGTAAACTTGATAGAAATTAATTTATCATGAGAGTAAGAGCGTACTTGATAATTTATTAATCTAATGCTTGAAAAAACGCTTGCTGAATTGATGCTTCTGCCTGAACCTCCTCTGTGAAAACTTTGCTCAACCGGGGTCTCTATTTCATGCAAATGCATTGCAGGAAGATTAGAACCGCTTGCTATAGCGCTGGCGGAAAGCTCGAAGCGTCCTATCATGAGTGCAGCATCGACGCTTGCAATAAGCTGGTCCACTTTTAGTTTAATATTTTTTCGCCGTTTAAGAAGATATTTTATTTTCTTTATTTGATAATAAACACAACCGATATAGGAAGTAAATTAATGCTAGCTTGAGCGTAGCGTTATTTGACCTTTGGCTACGAACTGGATATACTTAACAAACATCGATCGCGTTTCGTTGACGTTTGGCTTACAATGGCGTACATCTCGCTCTTCGTGATACACTTCCATGGTATTGGCCTTTGCTCTTTTCACCAACTGAGACAGCAGAACAGCTGTAGTATTTTTTTTTTTGAGTAGATTCTCACCTTCCCTTTACCATAAAAATGAGCAGTGTATATTGTGTCACGCTATAACATAACAAACATTTAGGTCTTGCCCGAGAATATCTTGTCCATAACTTATTTAGAGATAAATTGTATAGCATATCTATTAACATCGGAAGCACGCTCCATTGAAGCTCGTGGTACCCTATTCATCACTGTAGTAGGGAACTTCGCTGTCGGAAGTTGTTGAATAGTTACGCTGACGGAACCACAAACCTGAATCGATGCGGATACAAGCATATAGTAGCAAATGCCAGTGCTTTCTTAAGGTTTCAATTCTGTGAAAAGCAGTTGTAGCAATTATTCAAAGGTAATGTCTCGATAAATTTTGAAAAAATGAAAACATAACGCAAGCAACGCGTATACTCAAACTTGGCCAATGTCATGACGGTACAGATGAAAGATACGTTTATCTAGAATAATACATCTATATTTTATCGAGATGCTTACGTGGTGCAAATGACCAGGGGCATTAGGACATTTACGAAATGCTTTTTTGTGTAAAATGCTTGTTGCGGTGCATTTGTTAGGAAGTCATTTAAGTTTCATCATTGATCTACTACATGTCTAAATGAAAATCATAGCTGAAAAGTTTCAGTTTATTTCCTATATGTCTTTCAACAAAGCTACGTTAACGCCATGCACGTGAGAGGCATCCTTCTGAAGATAAGATCTGCCGTGTCATCTGACTTGCATCGAAAGTAAAGTCAACATTTATTATTTTTTTTTATGTTATTTTCATATTGAGCTTTGGCACCATGCTGTCGGTGTGCTTAGTGCTGACATTGATTGATATTGGCAGATACGGATCTATATGGGTAAACCAATTTGCTCGAGAGTTCCGGAGCTGTGATGTGTCATGCACCGCTGATTCGACTAGTCTATATTGTCTTCTTTGAGCACTGTATAATTACGACATTTATGCCATCGGAGGACTGGCTACGATTGTGTTGTCGTTTGCCAGTTTTGGCCTGCTTCCTTTCGCTTGGTAACGGAGGTGCCCATTTTTACGTATGTCATTGTTAGTAGGAATAGCGTGATTTCTTATCCAGATTTCACTTGAAAAACGGATTTTCTAACCATACGCCTGTTAAAGTTGTCGGCTTATCCATTAAGCTCTGTGCAGCAATACATTTTTAGTAGCGATTCGAGGTTTTTTTGCTTAAGATGTGTAGGACGACGTTACCCAAAAAAGTGGGAACCATGCCTGACAGTAGATGTGCGAAGTATTCTGAAAGGATAACTAAAGACGTTTAATAAAAAAAATAAGAATGACAATGATGACTAGAGGCTAGTTTGGTTCTAGAAGCAGAATCCTTAGAGCGATGTGCGGCTACCAATGGAACCGACGTATTTATGGGATGTCTGTGAGGATATGAAACATGTTTTGCTTTCGGATGACGCAGATGATCCTTTGTGCAGCAATAACAAAAAAGCGTGATCAAAAAGCACTTTTGTCTAGAGAGGCTCATGGCGAGAAGATGAAGTCGTTTCCGCTAATTTATTTTTTATTGTGTTACTTTTTCGCATACGCTCGAAGGGTTTCCGTACAAAAAAGGCTCAAGTCCAGTTTTTATTTATTATGAGTAGTATATAATTTTTGAATACTTATGCTTCCCCCGACAATCTGACAATGCGTATTGCAAGCTTCAAAATATAGCCACTCCGAATATCACATAAAGCGAATAATGAATCTAGACAACCTTTAAAAGCCCTCCGTTCAAAAAGGCCAACGTCCATTTTAACACGTAGCTGTAATTTCAGAAATTATATAGAGAATTTTGCCAAATTCAGCCCAAAAATGTAACACAGGCATACTGTAAATGTTCTAGTGCAAGTACTTTTCTAATAGGAAAATTGGATTTTTCGAGTTTAGCCATATTGGACTCAAGTCCTTTTCTATGAAAACACTTTATATGCTTTTTGAAATGGTTTGTAGGACATCGATATATTGTATTATGGACGTGTGGAACGTGCCGAGGAACTGCAGACGTTGACTTATTTACCCTACTATGAATTTTAGAACCAACCATGACAAAAAAAATTCAGAATACACAGTCTCGTCACCTCGCCAGAGACTATCTAGATTGACGTAAGCGTGCACGTGTAAATCATCAGGTGGTAGAGGTGCGTGTATTCAAAGCTAACTTAATAACCAATGTCATTATGGGATGCAAAACGATGCGCGAAACGAAGTTCCTTTATGTTCGCAAGTGTTAACGTGTTGATGACACCTTTAATATACTTTGCGTTGAAGAACAGTGCAGGCTGCGTTCATTAAGTAGAACGGCCTACCCTGGACACGCTCGCCATCTAGCTGTACCTAAAAAGCTGTTTTGTGGACGAATTTATGTAATATGACGTACTATATTTTGGAGACTGTGATGTAATATTGCTACGCTAAACTTCCGACATTTTCACTGCAACAGTAGGTCCTAGGACTGAGCACTTACCGATTGTCCAAGGCTTTGCAAGTGCAATTATTGCCTCTGGGTGATGCCCTGAAAATTACGGGCGCTGTGTGAATTTAGAAATGAGTCATTTGCATTTGAACTGTTTGAACATTCTCCCCATACTCGTCACCCAAGCGAACCTGTCCCTATGACATCTAGAGGCACCTGACGGATAGGCTTCTTCTATAGTCATGGTCACTTTAAGCTATTAAGTACAACGGTCAGTACGTATAGATTTAACTGAATATGTCCTGGCCTAGATTTACAGTGAAAACGCATATGAAAGCTTTCTGTACAACCATACAGACGTGCTAAGCAATCAACAAGGTTAGCAGCCTTTCATTAAACATATCAACTTTTTCTACACTCAAATAAAAATCAGCTTGGATTATGACATCTTATTTCTACCATTTACGCCAGACAAGGTATTATTCCATCGCATAGAGTGCCTATGATCGCTAAAAGAAAGGAAAGTTTTTGATTCTTCGTTCATACTATATCTCACACAGTCATCTAAACATGTAGACTATTATTTGCCCTATTATCCGCAATTAACTTTCATGATTATCCAACTACTGCTGGATGTGCTGTGCTAATCCCACCAGGACGTTTTGGCCTGACAAGAAAGCTCTAGGTGCATTGGTTTTGATTATTCAGAGTGTTCTTGGGAGGATTCTTTGCGTTCTCAACCGGCTGGTTGCCGGGATGTTCACGTGTGCCTATGCTAGTGTGTATGTGTGTCCGTATCGCATGGTAATGGTTCCGCCCGGAGCATCAAGATGTCTGGGTAACCTGTCCCTCTATCTCGTAGCTCTTCTTCCTTTTTCGGGCATAGAGGGAGCAGGAACCTTCTCGCTCCCGTCTGAGTTACTCTATTCCCTCTTTCGCGTTTGATGACTACTAGAAAGGGAAGAAGGGAGCAGTAGACTTATGATGAGCATCTCGATCCTGTGTCCACTCGCTCGATGGCTAAAGGCCCCGGCTTGCGCGAATGTTTCTACCGTCTTGTCTGCGCACGGATACAAGAAATGGAGAGGACGGGCGATAGGGAGGGAGCGCATGGAGCTTCATTCCCTCCATCCTACCGCTCATGGACGGTGCGGTGAAGTGGTTGATACGACAAGACTATACGAATTCTATGAGCTATAGGTATGTAGGGTAGGTATTGGTCCTTCCTTTTACTCTGCTATAGAACTACCGGAACATTTGGATAGCGATGGAAAAAGGGAGGCGAGTAGTAGGAGCTTTGCGGGATACTGGGGAATATGGCCATGTTTCTCTCTTGCGCTCGGAAGCGGGCGTACTGTTGCCGAATACGATGTGAAGCCAAACCCTCTTCATCTCAACATCGTTCACTTTCTTGTTGGGTCGCTTCAAGCAGAAAAGTCTGCAGTGGGCCAGCGGTGTCAGCGATGAGATAGACGGACGTTGCCGCCAACTGACTAAGGGTAAGCGAGTAACGGGGACGCGTGTGCTGGCGGCTCAAGTATGCTACTGCCACTGTTGTTGTAGCCATGCTCAGGCGTCCTCGTTGTATTACGCTGGAGCAAAGCGCAAGACCAACGACGAGTCACCGACGGGTAGGTCCTGTCCCACACTTCGGCATTGTGCTGTCCCAAGAAGCCTGAAGGGTGTCCGACTCTGCGTAAATCCCCTCGGGCTATTATGTAATATCGGACACCACAGAAGCGCTACTCGGCGCTACGCCCCCCAGTAGCCATCCCTTTAGGTCTCACTCTGGTCCAATAGGATCTGTAGTGTGTACGAGCAGTGCAAACCGCCAACCAGCCCCTATCGTCTTTTACTAAAAAGGGAGCGAGCACTCGGACCCATGCGCGGATACTCAACGAAAAGCAACTCTGCAACACTCTTTCCTTTAGCCCTATTCCTCGATTCGTTTCTCTTTCTTCTAAGTTACGCTTCTTTCCTTTCGTCCAAGTTACTTCGTTCTTTTTCTATCCATTCGTGCCGAAGTTCGCTCCGAGTCGCTCTGCCAGTTGAGGCGGCATCGATGGCAGCAGCCGCCGAGACTGTAGCAACAGGACTATGATCGTTCTTTTCACTGTTGCTTCTCTCGCTTCTAACGGCGCTGTTCGCGGTAGATGGCGTGGACCAAGTTTTTTTGGATGATGAATCATGAAAGGAGAGACAACGGGGAACGATTGGAGTGTGTAGATGTGTAGAGATTCGCACCGGTAAATACTTCCTGCAATCTAGCACAATGTGAGAGGATCATTCGTAGTATAGGCGCAAGAGTGAGGATGCCCTAGGCTGCCAGATGGACAAGGCAAACTGAACATGTGCTACAGTAACGACTTGTAAAAAAAAACGTTGTTTATAAGGAATGATATCGCCGCCGAGAATCTTTTGTAGTTTTCCTTGTAGTTCTTATTGGCCTTTTTATAGAAGCAAAGAAACGCCCCGTCTGAATGCACGCCGAATGCATCGATCTGTATACGTACCACTAGGAAGTATTACTGTGTGACATGAAAAATGAAGTAAGGGATGCAAAAATGCTATGTGACGAAGTTCGAAGAATACAAAATCGCTGGCAGGCGAAAAAACGGCCGCTCGCTACAAGGACGGATAACTGAAAGCGGGCGAAAATTGCCTGAAGGTACCCAAAAATAATGAAGTAGCTAAAAACACATCCAGGGAGGTTCGCCTTTTTACCTCAGCTGAATGGTGCGCATTAAAGCAATATGGGGTGGTAAATCGGAAAACACAGGAGATCGAAGGATGTCTAGAAGGTGTAAAAATGCAAATCTGATAGGGTGTTTCGTTAATACAGCACGAAAAAAATCAGGATCATCCCAATAAAGTCTTTTGGCTAAATTAACGAATCTGAAGGTCTTTGGCAGAATTAGAAGTGACATCCTCATATATTTTCTGGTATTCTGTAAGTTGACCGTTAATGAAACTCGATAGTTGAGAAAAACCCTGTTCTACGGCGAGTTATCTTACGTCGTCCAAATAGAATGATGTCCGAACGGGATAAAGCAGCTTAGCTGTTTAAAAAAAATATTAACAAAGATATAAACGTGCTGTTTAGAGAGTTTGTAACACTTATCGCCTGAGCGAAAATAATTAGGACGAGATGTTCGCATAAACTCAAGCTTAATACGGCACACGAAAAAAAATGATATGCACCTACTACTGTTCCGTCGCGCTCGTAGAGATAACAAAAAATAACTTTCCCAAATACTAGAGCTTGTCCTGTGCTAGCGGTATTACAGAAGCTTTTCTTCGTATTATTATGGTTTTTTTTCTACAGAATTCTGCTCACATATTAGGTTAATTTAATACTTGTTGGACCCCAAGGCTGGCTTTGTTGTTTCTCTGGACATTGCACAAGGAAGGACTCTTAAGAACAAGACTAATTGAATAACGAAAAAAAAATCAGAAAATCAACTATTACTGCAATTTATTGGTAAAGACATTCGGATCTTAACCTATGGAATATATAATACCCAACTATTTACTTCGGAAAGTGTGTAATTGCATTGCAAAAGGCCTTCAAATATAAAAATACATCAATATCTGATCATGTTATTTAAAAATCGCTATCATAACGTCGGAGGAGAGCTTTATGGGAAATAAAAACATTTCAAGTAGATAACCCTCGATACATAAACCTGTTGCTCTAAGGCCAAAGCTTTCAGTTTAAGATATCGCCTTACGTGACGTACTTACGGTGAACAAGAGAATCTGTTCGAGACGTTTTTATATTGTGTTATTCGAAGCAAGCCATCTGTTTTGGAATTAATTAAATAGTTAGATTTACCGTAAAATAATTAAACAGTTTTACGCCAAAGAAGATTTTTACATATTTTTAGAAATGGCAAGTATAGTGTAATGTGCTATATATAATAAGTTATACTTCGATAAACATCGTGGTTGTTTCGAAATTGTTGCCGATAATTTCGAAAGACTACATGCATTTTGACCACCCTTGAAAGGGTCCTCATCCTTCCGGTGATAGGACGAATAATGTTTCCCACGGCAACGCCTCGAACGTTGCGAAAAGTAACATAAGGACACGTTCGCTATCATGCGTATACATTCTACTACAACAAGCAAAACAGGCGTTTGACAGAACAAAGTTCTTTTCAACATTAATATTTTCGAATCTGCCTTCCGTTTTGCCAATCTCATGGCGCCTATATAGCATAGAGGCTGGCCATTGCAGTTACTGTTCGACCCAAGTCAAGATATGACGTGATTGATGTCACTGGGTACTGTTGCCAGTGTTTGAAATCGATAGCGCTCGACAACTCTGCAGACCGAATGTTCATCGCGGTCGCGCTTACCTCGGAACAAATTTTAAGGACAACTAACTGTGAATCAAACGTGCTACTACCCTAGATGTACGCGCTGGTAGTCTTTCGTCCGTGCCCACCAATATTTATTTACTTCCTCATGCGTATCTTTGATATATGTGCATATTGTGTCTAGCTAGGCATATTGGACCTGTCTCGCTACACCAACCTACAACTCCAAACGCCGAATGGTACGAGCTCTCGCGAATCACACACAAGCAGACCTTTTTTTATTCATGGGCTGGGCATTTCTTCGTCCTGCTGGTACAGGTTTGCGTTTCAAGGCCTTCACTGCTGTTACCATCGTCTTGTGTTGTTCTAGCGGATCAGGGATCGTTCCGGAGGCTATCATGTGTTCGTCCTTGATAGGAGGATACCAGGGTAAGACAGACACCAGCGATACACATTGCTATAGCATGCGTGAATAGTCGACAGCACATCTTGTTTTACCCACATAACATTTCTGTTTCCTATCATAACTATATTTATATATAAAACAACACTGGCGAGCACAGTTCGGTATATGCCAACCTTTTTAGCCAATTCTAATCCTTAAGCATTCTGTTTGCATAAATTGATATCGCTGATTACTCTCACCATACTATCAGAACATCACATCCTCATTCTAATCGCTCAGCCGTGTGAGGATTTTCTCGATTAGCTTTTTGTGACCTAATGTTACTGCACGTGCGACTGATATCATTTTAGCTCTGATTTTGATTCTGAACAAAAGGAACCTGAAGCTAAAGAAAACAATATAAACACTGAATAGAGGCAGCAAATAAAAGTCAGTGGCAAAACATTTCTCCTGTCAGACGACCTCGAAGCTTCGTGGAGATACGTTATGCAATTTTGGTAATGTGATAGCTGCATGTGAGCGATAAGCAGTTTAAAACAGTTAATAATTGATAGATAAATCCTACTAGGGCTAAAAGAAGCGGTTAATAAGTAAATTGAAAAGTTTGAAACCTAATGATTTTAATTTTTGGGTTTAAATAGACTTTACTTAAGGGGAAAACATCTCACACAGTAGAGCCATTGCTTGAACTTTATGCAGTGACTTAATCGGACGGCAGGTCACAATGGCTCTTAAAATTAAACGACAATTTATGTGCAAAATTGACATTTATGTACTAAGAAACTCTTGCAAGAAAAACACACAAATATATATTTTGTTAGTACTTTGATTAATGCTCAGCCGTATTTTTTTCATACAACATGCTTTAAGAAAGCGAAAAAACCAAGCAAACATAAACAACCAACAGACATTATATATATGGATATCACTCTCAAACATGACGTGAAACGATTCATACCTGCAACAGCTGTCTCGTATTTTGACCTAAAAAGAACGCTAAGTATCTCCCATTATTAGGACTTGGCCTAATGCTGTGCTTTTTATCTAATAGACATAGTACGCATCCGTGAACGACAAGCCGCTGTGATCCATGGTGGACACATGATTAAAATGGACAAGAGCCTATAATGCGCTTATTTTTCTCCTCTTCCGCTTCTAGTGGCACCTTAGTGCTACCGGTAAGCTTTCTTTAGCTTGTTTTAAACGACGTTTTATTTTTGCACGGTGACCAACAGACGTTTCTGAATCGTTTGACGGTATTTCCTAAAATACTAGAAAGTGCAAATAGAATACAAAGTAACGCAAAGAGAGTAATCTTTTAATGATATTCATGCTGGAAAGGTAACTTCATGCAGTGTCTCTGCAAATTCTTCCACATTTCCCTTATTCGTTGCGATGAGCTCTTTACCTATAACGGTCGTACGTTGTACAATTGTATATGATGCCTCCGCCCACACTGAATTGTCAGCTGTAAAAAAGGACTAGTACCCACGGTTTGAAACAAGTATCGCTCTTGCATCCGACATACCAAGCTACTTCAGAACTGTAGTTTATCAAGTTAATAGTGTCGATAGAAAGTGTTTCTTCTACCTCGATTCCTACGTGTATGATTACCGTTTAGGGTAACTTGCTTGTCGGACCACTACCAACAAGGGTTAACATGAATTTTTGCCTTCACAGCACTGTATAATAAACGTGTAACAATCTACATCTTTATATTACAATTTATTATATTTACATTATATCTATATATGGTGTCAATCTATATAGATATTCCGCGGTGTTAAATATCTGTTGCCAACAAAGTTGCCAACCGGTGTCAGTTTCTCTTAAGAAACACCGTCGGATGACCCCATAAAGCCAGTCGCATATTTGCAAAAATGATGGTGTCATATGTGTTTAGCGGTATACGAAAGAAGTGCTCTACTTTACGCTTAGAAGACTTTGTGAAATTGCCAATGCAAGCATTACGAACCTCGATTGATTACTTTCAACAGTATAATCAAAGACGGAAGGTTTTTTTACCGTTCAAGAAACTTTCTGAGCGGTACTGTTAACAACGCTTTGAGTTTTGTAGAAACGATGGGTGAAAAATTTTCTATTACATGATTGATTTGCTTCTTTTAACCTAGCGCTTACTTAAATTGATGCCAAATACATTGACCGGAAGGTAGTTCTCGGAAGCTGAAACTGTTATGAATGGACCTTTGATTATTTGGACTAAATACGGGATACCTTGCCCCATCCTATCGAGTAGCGGAGACAGGTTTTTCTCTCCTACGAGAACTGCACGGGCATCCCTTATTCCGTAAGTGATTTGGTCTCGCTTTAAGCAGCGTCGATACTAACAACGTGAGTTGTTTCACTTGTCTACAGAATGTCCCGTTTCCGACATTTTGCATTCGACGCAGCCCAGGCGAAAAAAAGTCTCGAGGATTAAAACCTTAAGTATAATAAATAAATAAAAAAAAGGTGATGCCTTCACTGCGTGTGTAACCATAAGGTCTAAGCCATGCGAAAGGAAAAAGGCTTGTGTTCCTCAAACGACATGCTGGGTACTCGGGCCCGGGGTCAAGGCCAAGGAGACACCATGTGCGGTGGAAGTCGAGGTAGTGCTTTTGTTATTTCTGGCCGATTGTTATCTTGTTGTTTGAAATGTAAGGCCTCGAACTATACTACACGTAATCAAGCTATACATACAGCATTTATGCAATGCAGGAAGTGCGGCCTATCAAGGACAAGTGCACAAATAAGGCAGCAATAATGAAAAGTGGTTCAAAAGCTGGCCAAAAATTAGTATAATTTCCACAATCGAACTGAAAGACGAAACAAATTTACTTCCAGAGCCGCAACTAAAGAAAAGCACCCTATTCCAAGAACTGTTACTCAGCTGACTGTCGAAGATGAAGGAGCATCTCGCGGTTCAACCAGCGCTGAAGATTATACTATATACATTTAGTATACGACGCTGATGCTTCTAATGCTCCTCGCTATATCAGAACGCATCAATAAGCGTATCATCGAATGATTTCTTCACATTTCGCATACGAGTAGAGTCTTATATTTATCATTCGCCGTCCCAGTGGCTACTGTATGATATGGGGATATGCGAGTGGTCGAAGCACATTATCATGAATATATAGACTTCCGTTTCATTTGGCTCTCTTCCCCAACCAACTACCACCCACTCCCCCTTGAGGTCCCAAGGGACAAATTTACCTCCTCTATCAGCGACCTTCGTTGCCTCTGTTCGCTTTAGCAAGTCGAGTAATAGAGGAGAAATCTCCGAGGTTTGGTGGGGTGTGATGCACCGTGACGCGCGGAGTCTAGAAAATAAAAGCGCCGACAGTCGACAGCCTGATGCCTGGGCAACTAGCTCCGGTCTCAGACCGCACTGGACTGCCAGCTATTGCCAGTAGTTGTTTTTCGGACTACTTTTTTGTTTCGGGGGGAGTCGCACTGGGAATTGAATGAACAAACGCAGCTGACGCTTTTCTTTGCTGTGGTTCTGCCAGATGAGTTTGAGCTCGAAATGTCCGGCAGAACTGGCAGCATGACAACGAAATGAGGAAGAAGTACTCGGTGCTTATCGATCATAGTTTGCTGCTAGAGTTCCCAGATAGGGTCTAAAAATGGTTGAAATGCGACTCACCTAGTGCTGCTGCCATCATGAAGTTACTCGCCACTGCCGACCGCTGATTGCTTTGAAATGCGGTGAAGAAGAAAATTGATGAAAAGCCAACTTCGCCTCGGCAAGGATCAAATAACGTTGTACGTGGTAATAGAAGAGGCGAAGAAGAGGAGGAGCATAGACATTGTGAAGTCTATCAATAATTGTTACGCATTTTTGTGCGATAAGATGGTGGTGAGGTTGGAAATAAGTGGACGGGATATGTTGTTGCAACTTTTCTAATGGGGGGCGCGATCGTTCAAACACCGAGTAAGTCCTAATACTTGATTACGTTGGAAGTATCCGCGTCTTTCCCAAAGGAATCCGGTTTGTCTCAAGGATAGTGTACTGAGACGAGCTTGATACAGCCTTACGAACAGCTTCTAAACGGTAGTTTATTAGCTACAAAAAAAAGCCTCCTATTATCGTAGTCTCTAATATTTGTACTTACGTATAGTACATTAATGATAGATCGTCCCACAAGGGTTATAACTGAAAAGAATATGCATCGGTGCAATATACAATTTACGTTCGCGAAAGGTTCAAGCGCAATATATAAGCGGCCATTCTTTAGATGGATGATTAATGAAAATGCATGGTTGGGTTGTTCTTTACACGATGTCTTTTCAAATAAACATCACCTCTTAGATAGTTCAACTGAATTTCGTATATAACGATCATTTTTTCAATGGAAACCTATTATTTATTCACTTTTAACCTATTTTACAACTACTGAAGTGAATTTTCACTTGTGAATTCTCAACCTCTATTTTACTGAGCTTTTTTTTTTCCACATGTTGCTTCGCATTTTGTAGAGAAACATACGAGGGTGCGCACTCTGTCCCACGCGCTGAGCACAAATTAACCATGAGAAGAAAAAGCCGCATTCTTAGCTTCGCTACGTGTCATTACAAAAAGGGCATCATATATGATATATACCCTTCAAAGAAAAATCGCTGGAGCTAAAGTGTCGATTAATCAAAACACAAAAGACGCATAAAGGAAGAATAGCAACGAAGTGTTTCGCTTGACTACCAATTCTCTCTGTGAAGAGGCGGAAGCCGGTTACATGAAACAATCTCACCTACATCGTTTGTATCGGACCGACTTCGAGGGGGTAAATTAGGCAATGGAAGATCTGTACTCTAGTGTGTATTGTCAATTCGATATCGATTGGCGGAAAAAAATACAGCGGGTAAACTTAGTTAAGTCCAGCTATCAATATATATAGCTTTGGCTACTCCGTCTATATATATATCTGTATACATGTGTTGTATTGTCGTTGTACATTTTTCTCGTAGACTAGTGACTGTTGTTAAAATGCCTCAGTTATGAATACTAACTAGTGGAAAGATAAACGAAACCCTCTAGTTAATACAATGATGTTAAATCTTGCGGAAAAGCTCCTCCGAGACGGAGCTGACTTGACAAGCAAAACAAATCGTCCAACCGCAGAGCGGTGAATGAGAACTTTCGCCATTACAACTAAATAAAGTTGTTTTTGGGTTGCTCTCTGGTGAGTGGAACTTGCTAAGTGTCTAGTCCCTAACCCCTTTGATACTAAATCCACTGATTTGAACTTCGGAACTTTGTTCAAATATATACGACACAGTGGAATGATTGTGATGGAGTTCTTCTAATCTGAATTAAATTATATTGGAGCTGATAAAACTTGTTAGATATTCTTACTACAGTATCTGGAAAACCAAAATCTAGTTAGCAGAAGCGAGGTTTTTCAAAACACTCTGATATGATTTTACTACCCCCAAGAAACTGAGGAAAGCATCCATATTTCGGTTTATTTTTCAACCCGAAGAAATAGTCACAAGTGGCAGTGTGCCTGCCCGTGTGCCAAACGACAAAATGCAATTTTTTTGTTCTTTTAATGTATGTAGTATATCGTATTATTACAATACGAATGTATAACATGTGTAGATTAGTTCAGTAGAAATAGATAAGGCATATAGCTTTTGAACTTCGTATCATTTTAGTTATTGCTACAGAAGAACATAGTAAAATAGCTTCATGAAGTGACTGTAATCGATGACTTAGGGCAAATCTAAGCAAGCAATGCCGCACTCATTAATCCCGGTCTTAACGATCACCAAGATCAGTCCAACTGATCTCCAGAAAACATATCCCTAGCTATGCTTCCGCTCCTCTAGATACGTTTGCCTACCCGATTTATTTCAGCACAGTTGTAGATACTCTTGAGGAAGAATGCATGAGTTCGATCGAACTGAGGATTAGGGTTCTTTTACAAGTCATTCGAGACGGAAAGCATCAGCGGGTCGCTCAAGTTCTTCGTTGTCGGAATGCCAACGTTGGCGATGGAGATGGCGGCTTTTCTTTTACCTCTTGAAATTGGTAAAAAAGACATTCCTTACAGCTTTCTTCTTGTGTTTGAAAACCTAATATTTTTCTCTGAATAACGCAACTATGTGTGGATCAATTCCCACAAAGGTCTTTGCCTTTACTCATGGAAACTTCACTGATATTCATGGAAAGCCGTGATCGTTTGTCTGCGAATAGAAGCACACAATTAGTTGCCTTTCGAACTTCCGTTCTCTTGCAGTCACTTCCCTGGTTAAAAAAGAGATTTATTATTACATTATTTTATCAGGCACATTATTTTATACATTTCTAATTTAAAATAGTTTTAACTTTAGGTGGACGAAGTTATTTTTCTAAAGCTTTGTTGTACATTAACGTAAATAACTGAAAAATATCTATAGATTTTAAAAGCATTTATCCCTTCTCTATCGCGTGTCTTCTAGTGTCAAATATTACGCCTCCTAGATTGAGTAACAATTTAGTTGCCTATATAGGAATTCATAGTCTAGTGTCTTATGGCCCGTAATTAGCTATCGTTCATACGCTTAGCGGTTGCTTGAGACAAGGCTAATGTAGCTCAGCGTTTCTGAGATAAAACTCGTCTCTCTTGTATCTATCCATAGATGAGGAGAAAAAACAGCGCATTTAACATACAAGCAACGAAACAGTGGATTTGTCATCGTATTTGGTTAATTCTGAGCACGTGTTTGTCTTCATTCTACTGATAGAAATATGCGACTGGATGTTCGACAACCGTATCCTAAATCTCGATTTAGGAGAAGTTCCTGTACAATCTCATCCTTCTATCGAATGCGTACACACTTAATGGTGTTACATTAATGCAGAAAGACGCCTGAGTAGATGAAAATGGAGGCGAAAAGTCACGTTAATGAGAAAAAACAATGACGCTTACAAGGCATTGTATGCCCTTTGTAGAAGCTTGTGTAGTATAGAAAAAGAGGTTTACAAACAGAGATGAACATCCGTCGACAACTAGCTTTACCTATAACCAAATTTAGTAGTACCTACAACCAAATTTTCTTCAAAGTAGAAGTTATTTTTTTTTACTAAACCTTGAGATAATTTTGTTTGACACTTTCCTCTAGTCTTACGGTGTAAACGAGTCCTGAAAGCCACCTTTTAGGTATAACATTTTAGGCGCCCCCACTAGAAAATTTCGGGTTGTGCTTAATTTATCTCTCTAACAAACCTATGAAACCGTATGGTAAGTACATGCCACGCAACCATTTGTCGATGTTGAACCAATAATGGGTACGTGTCCATGGTTACCATGGCAATGCATTTAAAGGGGTGCATATTAGCCATTTCAAGCAAATCGTCTCTTAACAGCATGTAACATTTTTTTTACATGTTTTTAAATGACGTAAATCCTAGAACGAAATGCTATCGCGCTTTCCCTACACACATCTTTTCCGAAAAGGCCAAAAAGAAAAGATGCATAGACTGTTGTCACTAAGCTGATATGTTTTTACCCTAGATAAAATATATAGATCTGCAAATCTACTTGCAGCATTGGCTCATCGGAAAAAATGTATCTGTTTAGGCTTATTAGCTGAAAATTACAGACATTATTCAGTGTAATTTGATTGTGATGTTTAGGTGAGGTATGTGTATAAAGGGGGCGGTGAACATACAGTTGACGTTAACAGCTACGGATAGTGAAGTCGACGTCTACGCTTATGAACGTATATTATTCTACATATAAGAAATGCTGTGTCCATAACGTGTTTGATGTCCGAAACGACTCTTCTGCGGTTGTGAGTACATACTATGATGTAGGAGAAGTTAAAGCAGCACAAATAGATGTATGTAGCACATAATTCAATAAATAAATGTGTATGGTCGTACGCGTTATGAGAGATCTCGGTTATAATAAAGTAAAATAATATACCCTATCTGCGGTTGTATTACCTGTGTCTAAAAACATTTCTTATATAACAAATTAGAAGATATATACTTAATCGATGGTAAAAAAAATTATCTTTACAGCCGGGAGTGAGTTGCCAGCCTCGATCCACATATCCGCTATATATCAGAGGCGAAGTTCACAGTAGAGCTGGTTGACCTTAATTTAACTACTTAACTTTGGCTTTAACTAAACCGTTTTGCATGAAAAGGTTGTGGCTACTTTTTGATGCACCCTGGCGGCAGGGGTGACTAGGCGCTAACGAACCTAGTTGTTGGTCTTTGTCGACGATGCCGATCTTTGCGTACTGAATATAACAGCTGTCTGAAGGAGGTTGATTTGAAGTCCAATTTTTTCAGCAAAAAGTCTAGTAGTACTCTACACCGACGAATTATTTATGTAACTCTTAGCTGACTGCTGACCGGTATGATCGTGTGTGGGTTTACTCCTTGGTCTATGTGCCTCTTTAAGAAATCACACCAAGCCTCCCTAGGCTTGCTAGGTACCTATTGAACTGTCTTTGTTTTGTGCACCCCAAGAAATAGAAAATGCCCGGTATTTGCAGAGGCTTATGAGCAAACGAGTGTATTGCGAGTTGCGTCTTGTTGATCAAGCGCGATCAGTTTACGGACACGTACTGGAACCGGCTAGACCTAATGCGACGAGATGGCGGGATTCACGTCAACCCAGGCGCGATATCGACAAGCAATGCAGAGTTTAAACGCGCGAAATGCAATGAGTATGGATCCAGCTGGCGAATGGTGTTATAGGGTATGCTCAGCGCCAACATAAGAGGTAAGACCATGTAGGTGCTGAAGAGTGAATCAATGGGTCCCGTGATGCTCCTGTGGGAAGGGAAAATGTCAAGCTCAAAAACGAAACAGAATCCTGTGGCACAAGTGGTAATGGCTGACCGCGCGAGACGCCTTCGAAAGACTCTCGGGCGGCCCGACCCACGATCTGTGCCACGAAAAATAGCGCTAGTGGGCAAGGCGATGGCATTGTCGACTTCTCAACCCATTGCTGAACAACATTCCTTTTAGGAAAGCGTTAGTGAAAACTTACGCGGCGCCGGAAAAGGACATTATCGGTATCGTATGAGAAGGGAAGAATTATATTAACAGTACGGAAAATGACTCGCGGCGTTTGCCTAGGCTATTTATCATGAATGTATGGAATTCGAGAATTACAGATATATCAACAGTGTGAAAAGTTTTCTGAAAAATTAATGATCTTGCGACTCGAACCAACAGCACATGTGCTCTCTGTGCCCTTCTCCAATCAAAATTGCAAAGCAGCAAATAATATTATTGCGAAAAAAGCAGGTCAAGAAAATACGTTTTTCCGTCTTCACAGGACCCAGTCGTCGAAAGTGAAGCGATCAAAAATGTTGCCTATAACGTTAAAAGTATAAAGCCATTTTTAGGCGCAAAATCCAGACAACCGAGAAAGGCAAAAGCCAGAAGATATCCATCCAAAGGCCATCTATAAATACAACACAATGGGGCTTGTATAACACACCCAGCCACCCCAACAGGACTCGCAGAGCCGAATGTTCCAACAGCCGGGTTAGCTTTAAAAAACAGTCCCATCCATCGAAACGGTCAAGGATCTTGTGAAATAGGTTTTTGCAGCATTGATGATTGAAGGGCCGATTCGAGTAGGCGACACTTCAAATTATCACAGCCGTTCGCGACTACAGTCACGAAACTTGCAGCAAGACCGGACCTTAAGGAGATATTACACAGTGCCCTCTTGGTAGTCGAGATTCTCAGGCCGAAAAAGGCTTTAACCTTCTGGTAGATTCCTACAGTTATAAGAAAGGCGACTTCACGCCATGTCTAGTAGAGGATAGCGTCTTTGCTTTACGTGGCCAACGACTAAGTTTCATAGTAGCCAGCTGATTCGGAATCAACGTACGTAGTGGTAAAGAAATTTATCAGTGAACTGGAAGCTCTATCTCCTTATTCTGCCTCTTTTCTGGTCAATGTAGGCGACCGCAACGCCTACCTCGATCTGCCCCACCATGGCCCCTCAAGGCATGCTCTTGAACTTTGGTTTTTAAGTAGCCAATCTTAGCTCCACCCCAACTTCCCTAGGACATGCAGGACATTTTGCTACACACATAACTTAGAATAAAGTGTCAAGGTAAAAATTCTCAGTTAAAAGTGCAAGCATTCGCGCTCACATACCAGCAACTATATACCTAACTGCTCAAATCAAATGCTAAGCTATGTCGAAACGCGTAGATGTAGACAAACTCTTCAGGCACACGCGAAGTTTTCCCTGTACCTGACGTGGTGATTGCCGAAACTTTCTCCAGTCTACAATCAACCTTTCGTCAACGGTAGTAAATTCTATGATTCAACAATAGTTGCAGCCTACACCTACGGTGGCTAAGGTGGGTGCTTGTACGAATGTGCTTAACCTTTTCACTGCGATTCTATAGAGGAATAGGATAACGATCGACGACGAAGTGGCCAAACTTTTGCAACTTACACAGGTGACTGGTTGGCTTAGGCCACCGAAGCTTTTACTTTTTATTTTGCTTAAGAGCTTTTCTGATTAATTGGAAATCAATCAGCCATCTCATTTGTAGACGACTCTATGACGTGTGTGTTAAACAGATTTTAAGTGCAAGCTCTAGCCTGGTGTGGCGGCCACGGATTTGGGCCCGGCCATAAATTTGATAAAGACAGAGGCGATGACTTTAAGTAGGGGAGGTTGAACAGCGGTTACTTGTGTAAGTAGACTATGGACTCGATGAACCAGTTCCGTGCTAAGGTTGCTTTTCTCCGCGAATGGCATAAGTTGGACTGCATAAAACACAAAGGCAGTGTTGGCCGCATGGGCGTGGAAGTCGTCTCATAGCCTGTCCCTTGCAACCATTGTCAGCTGGTTTGATCTCAAAGTAGTTCCAATCGTAGCGTACGGGATACGTGTCATTTGGGAAGACCTTACAATGGGGCACCTTAAACAACTAGATCGCGTCAATGCCTTCTTCCTCAAAAGAGCACTGGGATGACTTATAACGACCCGAAATCGCCTTGCATATCTCCTATGCGATTCATTGCTGTTGACCGAGCACCTGTCATCGCTTCAAACTTTCAGTAACGGAAGTCTTGAAGGCAAATTTTGGGACTTAAGGGCAGAAACTGATGCGAATTGCTTTGCTCCGGGTGCGATAAGGAACAACTGATGGAAAGGTACGAAACGACCAGTAATGTACGTTGTCAATTGCTTTGCCGTGTATGGGTTCAAGCATAGACTTGTAGGAAACCAGGTTTCCATAAGCCGTACGATGCATATCGGTGTTCCAGACGCCGGGGAAATTATGTTAAATATCATGCTACCTATTGCTCCTGCTACTATCTTCAGGACACCTGGCAGATCTCTTAAATTTAAGTTCAACAAGACTCGTATAACCCATCTTAGGCAAAGTGATGTTCAACTTACTCTTTTGTTATTGCGGTGTTATGCTGCTGACCTGCGTCTCTCAAGTTTTTGACTACTACGAACAAAGGTGAATAAATGAAATTTGGTTAATTGAGTAGGTTTTGAAAGCCCACACTTATTACTTGGTTATTCTCGAGAGCATTTCTACTAAAAAATAGGATACTTCTCTGTAGTTTACTGTTAGTAATCCAATCTAACACAGCTTACAGGATTCTACAATGTCCAACTAACATTTAGCTACATTATTTTCCAGTGAGCTAAAATCTAAGTATTTCAAGTTATTTTTATGAATAAACATGCACCTAATTTAATACGGAGTTCGTAAAGCGGTTATTAGATAAGAATGTACTGTTTAACAGGATTCATCTTATTTTGGCGTCAGTTTTTCTTATCTCTTTGATCGCTAAGTAAGTTCGAAGTAAAATACGCGTGTCCGGCAAGCAAGATATAGTGAATATGCCAAACCAGAATGTGATTTTGGATATCATGTCTAACGACCCGACTAAAAAAACAGTCCTTTAAAGAAAAAAAAGTGTAACTTTTGAGTAAAACTATTTTTGCCAAGTGATTTCGAGCGAGTTCCAGAACAGGCCTTCCGTTTAGGCATATTAAAAAACTTATGGTTATCTGTACGCTTGGCAGAGATAGTATTGCTAATGGTGTTATACTATGTATATATTGTTCTGTTCGAAATTCTCGAACGCAACAAAGATATGACTGTTCGAAGTAGCGAGATGCGGCTTCCTGCCAAGTAGTGCCACTGTCTTCTCTCTGCGGCCAGTAGACGCTTGCAAGAAGCCACTTGCTGATCTGATAAAAGGTGCTCGACACAGCTGCGAATTGATGAAGAGTAGCAAAAATGCCACTTGGCGTACGGCTGCCTGAAACAAGGCTTTCCTTGGCCAACGAAGAGGATACCCTTTACTGGTCGATTTAAAACTCTCAGCGACCCTCGTGGCCACGTTCCATCACCACGACCAGTAGACAAGCATGGCAAATAACGTGCTCTCACTTTCAATCTGTCCAGTTATAGGATGTCAATCTCGGTGTGATTAAGTCAACAGTTGGCCGATGAAATGCAATATTATCTTAAACCCAGTTCAGGGCCTAATGATAATCTTAGACTGTAGAATAGATCAGATTTAAGGAGGAATTCGAATTAAGGAGGAAACATTGTAATACTTATAACTTAAAGAGAATTCAAATATCCAATCCCACTTTGGTTAACATTAGCAATTTTTAGTAGAACTACCCTACATAAGAAATTGCCTGATACTGTTGGTGTAACAAGACAGACAAGAACTTTCCGCCCAAAAATACGTTATAACCATATATTAGTTGCAAATAGGCGACGTGATCTTTTCATGTCTGTTGTGCCAGCACTGGAGTACTGGCACGGTACGTTCTTGCAAAAGCTAGATCATATCTAGCGGTAATGTTTTCCAAGATAGCCAACAGTTAGCAGCTAGTGAACGTAGAAGGATATTCTTAACAACGATTGAACCTGCCACTTTAACTTAGCTTAAGAGGCTTGACTCTTTCAATAGCAGCTTTAATCAATCCATACGTGACAGCAGTTTATGGATATAGGTGTATGAAAGCTCGTTATTGCTACAAGAACAAAGCAGCGACAGCTACTTTGAGATGGACCCTAACAGGGTGCGACAAGTAACGCTTGTTTCCCGTCACCGTATCAACTCCTCGCCCTGCTCTTACCGTCTCCAACTCTGGCGGTTTAGATAGTACGCTGCTGCCCCTACGGCAGCTACAATGTACGCAGCACCTCTCCCACGTCACCGTTGTTCTTGTCGATTCAAGCTAACAAGTTATGGTCCGTTGAACGAAGCGCTTACTTGCCTTCTAGTTCGTCCTTTTCTTCCTGTTCCGTTGCATTCCGTAGTATGGCATGGATATCTTAGCATAGTCCACGCGTAGTCTTGCTTCGAGTGTCTGCCACATATCAGAATCCAACAAAGGGGACTGCGGCCTTGTACCAGGTACCGCCACGTAAAGGTACACCGCACACATACAACCTCCTAACATAAGCTCTGTAAGAGGCCACTATATCCCCACCCCACTGGAGCCAGCATCCGCCTTTTCCAGACGCTTCCTCACAATTCCGTACGGCCTACCCTCAATACGTTGCCCGTTCGCCTTTCGTCAGCCAACAACAGGGAGCACATCATATCCGACTACACATGTTCCATAGCACTTAGTGTTGTTGTAGCCGTAGCGGCGACGGCTACTGCTGTCGCCACTAGTGTTTTTAGCGTTGTCGTTGTTATTGAACGACGTTCTTCTACGAAAATAGGCAATCGGCCGAAGAGATGTAGCTGGGCGAGAGTGGGAGTTGCACAGATCGTTGTTGATTTCGACACCAGTACGAGTGGCATCAACGCTAAATACAACAGCATAAAAGGCGTGTAGTTCTTGTTCCTATAAACGTTCGCTGTATACACACCCTCAGCAAAGACAATAACAGTACCTGCTATAACAATAGAAACGACAACTAAGTCTGCCAGCCAGCTGCTGACTTAGCGACGAGAGGCCACACCTATACTCTTTGCAGCAATCCTCCAGCCCAAATCAAGGAGAAGAAATGGGATACAGACGGCACGTAGCGCCGTATTGGGTATGCCCATAAATGTACACAGGTACCCATACTGAAGAGGGGAGCGTCTCATAGCACGAGCGACTGAACCTGTTATTTCCTTTTATGCTTGTTGATGCCGGAAGAATTAGACCGCGAATACTCGATTTACGCGACAGAATAAAAGTACCCACGATAAATCTGCGAAATATACCCGTCTGCCCCTGTGTATGTATGTATATAACTGCATCTATGTGCGTGTGAGCTTAATACTGAGAAACACGTAGGAGGAAGCAACGAAATTTAGGAGTATTTTTTTTTTCCTACGGAACTCCTACGAAAGTAGGAATGTACTATGAAAGCGTGCTCACTCGTCAGGTCTAAGGGACGTTCGCATTAGAGATTTTGTCAGTACGTTAACGAATAGGAATAAGTGCTGAAATTATATGGGCACGGTCATCATCTGACTAGGAAATGTACAGTTAGCCATAAACAACACCATACCCACTTTGATTCTGAGGTAAGGTCACAAGGGACGGGCCAAAGAGCTACGTTCAGTGTGGCACTCGGAAATCATGGGTCTACGTAATGGTCGAAAGGTCATCATAGCGACTCTCTGAGAAAGTGATCTTGAGATTGGTAAAAAGGTTTAGGCTGACAAAGTTGAAAGCACTCAGGCGAGGAAAGTGCATGTAGTAAGTTGCCTTGGTTCAGTGACATTTTGAACGGTCTCCCGAGAGAGACTTATCTGGATAAGATCAGTAGCATCATTTTAGTGATACGAAGTCTCTAGGGTCAATCCAATAGTGCTTCATTCATTATGCTATGATTTTATTAGAATCAGCATTATTGTTATTACGAGCAGATACATTTAACGCGTATTAATACACATGCATCATTGATAATAGCGATCCTTGATTTGTTGAACGATGTTGTTTTATGGTTTGCAACAAAAGGTTAGCGCTGGCGCTCTGACATACGCACCTAACGCTAATAGATTTTGCACTATGATACGAGTCTCTTTTGCATGAAAGAACGTTTAGAAATAGAGTTTAATAGTGTAAAATTTCGATAGTCCACTTTCGGCTACGAGGAACGGCAAGCAACTGTACACGTCTAGAGGGCCCAATGTGAACAACCCAAACCCAAACGTAACCCCAATCACCCCAACTAGTCGCGCTCTGGCATCCTACATGTAATGTCGGCCTGCTCCAGCTATACATGAAACTGTGGATAGATATCATGGAATTATCACGCTGCTCCTGTACGTTTGCGCTGTTTGACATGGTCACCCCCTACTGGCTCTTGGGCAGTTTCTCGTAAATCGATTTCCAGCAAATCGGCGTAGGGCGAATACATGGAGGCCAAATACTAAGCACTCACTTATATGAAGATATGAGGTACATAAGCAAATAATGAATAGCAACTTTGCCATTAGTTAACAATGCTGGATGCTAGGTGACTAGTGATGGGAGATGAGAAATGGCAGCTGCTGTTGTGTTACACGTTTGCTGTATGGGGCTCTTTTTCTCTTACCTAGCAAATATCGACCTGTATGTACCGTCTTGGGTATTAGGGCGTAGTGCACAGAAAATGTTACAAAGGCGAATATGTGTATGTGTACATAGACACTACGTAAAAGCGATTTATACCTACATATTAATATGCGAAACATGTATATCAGTGTATGTGACCATTATACGATACCAAATAAAATTCGGTGTACTTCACTGTCTCATTCGCTTAATAACTCTACACTTATAGATAATATTTACGATTATATCTATGTGTGCCAATAACTCTAATCATATCTCACACAGTCGACTAGCAATTCAGACTTACTTAGTTTTCATATTCTATTGATGCGAGAACATTCTTGTCTATTCCATCCATCTAAACCCGTTCCATGGTGAACTAGACGGTAGACGTTTCAGTTACTCCTCGGGGCTGTATCACAAGGATTTGTCAAATGAAACATGGCGATATCGGTCTCCAATGATGCCTAAACCCAAGTTTCATTTCCACCAGACAGGAAGCGGGCGCGTTTACCAATGGACCTCTTTCTTGTGGAGCAAATGTTACTTTGTAGGCTGTTGATATCATCCCAGTATCCTAGACGGTTTGACAGTGGTAGAAATTGTCCATGAGGATACTGGGCGGACCAAGCTTCGTAGTAAAAAGGCTTTCTAAGGCATCTACGGGTTCGTTGCGACGGGTGGCTTTCACGTGACGAGTTACAACGATACCTAGCGCAAACTGGTCGGCGTCGTTTGCGGTGTGGCATCTTGAAGTTTGTTGACGGAATGAAAAATGCGATCCAACCGATTAGCGCGGAATGCCTAGAGAAGGAGACAGTTAACTGGCTTCTGCGTTAGGGACAACGGCGGCCCATATAACAAGCGACAACAGAATAGCTAATATACCTGAAAACATCTAACGAAATTTACAAGCAAACTTATTGTTAATTGTTTCTTTTCGAAGAAAAGTTACTCAGCCATAGAAATGAGCAAATATTTTTGTTTGATCAAATTGTAGCGTAAAGCGGTCAGTATCTCTATAATGCTTAAAGTCGGTCAGAAAACGAAGTTTGAAATCAATACAGATTAATATGGAATCAGCGAAATGGATTTGCCCGTTGTAGAACTGGATGGGCAAAAAAAGCATAACAAACCACTAATGGCTATTAGCCTGAGTCAAAAAAAGTATTACCTTGCTGCGCCTAATTCCTATCACTGATGTAAGCATTCAAAATATTATTGAGAAAATTCGTGCGTGCTAATATGTAACGACTGTAAGCGCCCAAAAAGTTGGGTTAATCATACGATTTTTACCTTAGTTACGCTATGTCGTAAACCCATAATATGGGCCTATCGATAAAAGAAAAGGATTTAAATTTTATTAAACCCGGTGAAGGAGATGGGTACTAGGTATCAAGTGATCACCCTGTTGGTAAGACGATCCATTCTGCGGCCCATTGAGCTCCGAACATACTTCAGTGAAGTTACTGTAGCGGAAGCTACACGAACCGTGCTATTACAAATATAAACGACAGGTGACGTCGCTGGGGTCAAAGCACCGACTCCGTGTCACAAAATTATCAATGTCGTATGTTTGATGGGTACTGTGAACAGCAGAAAGCTGTCAGCTCTTTTAATGTAGAACGAGCATGGTGACATAAAATTACTACGACAACTAAATTCTATGCTAAATTCATGTAAATAAATTTGGCGTTAAACCGTTGGGATGCATTTTGTATGGGAACCGATTGATACGAAGCTGACTATGCCATGAAATCAGTAGAATTTTATGAAAATATATCTAATATATCGCGTTACCATATATTGGATATACCTATATTCTTGCAGATATCATATGGCTCAATATACAGTTGAGTTTTACAGGTAAAAGGTACACGGCATATGTACATTCAAGCTGATCGATATCTACCTAAATTTAACAATACCACGATTTAATTTTATTTAAATATGTATATCTGCGTGTGTGGATGATCTTAAAATCCATGTGAGCAGTAGGGTGTTGACCTAATCAACCTTTATGTTATAGAACCATGTTGGATGCCAGTGATGTTAATAGTGACAAGCACGATAGAAGAAACGATGCTATGGCATTGTTTCGGGGTCAGTGTCTTTCGCACAATATCTATATATACACGTGTAACAGTTTTAAATTTCAGTGAGGTTATTAATTTCAGTGAAAGTGTGCATAGGGAAACAGAGTACTAAAAGCATTATAATATGGACAGTGGTTATTTACAAAAGGCTTTGGCTCAGAATCTACATGGGGCGCAAAATTCAGTATAAAACCCTTTGCTATTGTCTATGTAGATCGAAACGAAACGTTGTCGGTGATAGCTGGCGTGGAAAAGATTTCGTTCGCTGCAAAAGGCTCACGTGCACAAGGAGCGTTACGAGTATTCTTTGTTTTTCGTCCGGAAAGGCTTCGAGAGAGGGATAGGGGAGCGATATTGAAAGTAAATGTCAAGCACATTTCAGCAAGGACTGCTTAGCAACAGGAACACCGTGCATTGTAGCGCACAAGTCAGCGTCCGAGGTCTGGAAATGACACTAGTTATGCGCAGGAAATTCAATTTGTATACGATCACCGCTTTCAACGCCCTCTACGAAATCCAACATGCGTTGTTTATTCAGTAGTGCATAACACATTAGCTTTAAATGAAGCCCGTGTGGCACATATATAGTAGAACGAGTGGTGCAAGGTATCGCTTAACTCTTCGAAGGAGACTTCCTCTGACTGTTTCAACAGTAGACCCTAAAGTGGGCCAGGTCATTTGCTCTGTGTGTGCGGCTTTCTGTATCCGAAACAGCTCAACCAATGATGAAGACTAGAAGAGGGTCTTGTTAGGCGTCTTGCTTACGTGTACCAGATTGGAGAGTTTTTTTTAAGTTTGACTATTTATGACTGGATATTTTGTATTAGCCTGAGAACTAAGCCTTTAAATTGGGCTAGCACGTGACCCTAAATTCAGTTGGTAAGTCTTGTTTGATCCAAGGATAGTTGGATTTGCTTTTCTAGTTGGAAACAGATCGGCATCGTGGTACTGGATTTCCGCGTAGACCATTTGGACCATAGCAGGATTCTATTGTTGAAACGAGCATTTATAATTTTTACATTTATATGATGCTCATCAAGTACAAACTTAGTTACCGAAGTTTTCGAAAGGAAAACTGAGGTGCCTAAAACTACAGTGCCCGATTGGAGGTTAGTAAAGGCAACATACGACATAAAAAAGTAAGCGTATTTAGAAGTCGACGTTTAACGCTAGCCTTAGACACAATAGTTACACATAAACGTAGGATTTATTTAGAGGAACCCAGGCTTCTTCTGGTGTCCTTTGCATATAAAATTAGTCTATGCGTCGATCAGAGAATCGTTTCTGCGTGTCTGTTATTGATTTCAATTCTATTCATCTCGAAGCTCAGAATGTCTCTTAGCGCAAGGTTACCTACCTCTTTTGCTCACCAGTTTCTAGGGGCACTGAGGTCATTGTTAACGTAATTCTTACTAGTGGGATCGCATTGTAGAGACATGCTGCACGTTGGTAAGCGGTGAGTAAGCATTTCCGCTTCCAAGATCAGTTTGTCATAACGTTGTTGGCCGTGATTACAACTCCGTCCCACAGGAAGGGGGATCGACTGCGACTGCTAAGAACGGCGAGCATATCTTCATTACGTTATGTTGGCAAAAATGCCATAAAGCAACGGCTGCGAAGGAGCTTTGTAGCTCTACACCATACCATCATATATGGCTCCTTCACATGTGGCTTTCACCAACATAAACTAGGCATTTGATCCAAGGGACAATATTAATAGTAATGATATTAGAATTATCATTTTAACTAGACGTCTTCCATCTAATTACATTATGTGCGGTCGACTAAAAACAGGAAAAGCAACAAAACCAAGAAAATGGGATTAGAATGCCGTAGAATACACGCGGGAAACTATTACGGGCTCAACCAAATACAATTATTTTCTATCATTACGAACTCGCAAATCGAGGGACCCTGTAGAGGTCATCGATACCCGCTATCTTAAGATGTGTTCATATGCCATTGCACTTATTATAGCTGACTGAATAAATCATCGGTTCTTTTCCCAGATAGGAGTACCAAGTTTGCGCCGCAGTAAGACTCGACCTTTGCTTCGGCTAGGGTATTACAAACATAATTTAAGAAATTTCATAAATACGTCGAGATCAACATACAGCTTTCTGTATTTATTTCAAAGCAATCCACATTCTAGCCATTGGTCATTTCGTTACAATTTAAAATAATATTTAGTTTGTCCAGTTTTCTACCAAGGTAAGCAGTGGCACGTTGATCTGCTTTGATATTTGTTGAGAGTTATGTAAACGAATTCTGTTGGATGCTAAAATGAAACTAATCCAATAGCATCCCTCGACCGGTTGTGTTAACTCTGGGCCTGAAATGCAGATCGTGTACCAATAATACTGGGGTTCTCCGTTGCAAAAACAGTTAACTTAGCGGTTGGCTTTCGTCAAAAACCCGTTCTTTCCCACCGTTTCTTTGTTTGCTGAAAGGCAAATTCAGTAATCACATTTGGTGGGATTCAAAGGCTATGCGGCAAAAATCATCGAGGGACTTTGTCTGGACGAAATCTCAAAATTAAACCGAAATTTGTATCAGGGATTTCTATTAGAGAATAACATTATATTTCAGTAATTTGACAATAAGTTAGTGAGAATATATTCTGTCTCTAGCAACGAGACTAGTTCATCTAAATCGCTGGCTACCTTTGCTAAAATAAAAAATATTATCATAATATCTCTGGCATTATTGAACGAGGCTTATCTGTATTAATACTATTCATTGCATGTTTTTTTTTTTTCTATAATTGGCTTCTGCGAGTGCGTGAAACGGGCGGCATGGTGAGACAGACGATAGCGCCCGACACTTCGAACCTAAATGTCTCTGGTTCAAATCCGGCTGCACGCATGCAAGTCGACGGGGTCTTGTCGTATAACTGTTATATCGTTTTTAGAGTTCATCTTTAGAACGACATCTCATTGAGGGAATACGTTAAATAGAGAGCAAGTCTTCTTGTGGAAAGGGTATTACATAGCCACTTCATATGGTTGTACACTAACTGTATGTTGGAGCAGTCAAGTGTCGCGAGTCTAATCTTTTAGTTAAAAAACTAAGACCTCTTGCATTTATTTTCGGGTAGTGTTCTAACTGAACAAAATCAGTGTATGACGGCCACTGATATAGGCCAGTCACTTCTATCCAGCATGGGAGAAGATTTCGAACTAATATGAGCATCCCAGAAAATACCAAAGGTTTATATATATACGGTTGAATTGCCAGCACATAATACGTAAATGCAAGAATTAATATTCTTAATATACGTAAGTAGTGTCACACAAACACGTACATGGAATCCGTCTATAGGCTTCAATGTCAAAGGTTACCACTTAGTTTGGGACGTTCGTTCCTGCACGCTTAGTGGAGTCTACGGCTTTAGTGCAGACGAAACATGAAATGGAATGGCAAGCTATATATATGCGTCTTCAGGGATAACAGGAATCAATCTCACATCACGAAGCCAGAGTCCCACAGACTCATTAACAAGTGACCGCATGCAGTATTTCGTCACGGACAGAGCATATAGAACGATATAGTGGTGACACATTCTGTACAATATAAGGGCTAGAAAAACCCGTCTGCTAAATAAGACGAGCGTACATATATATATAAACATATTGATCGGACGAGCCTAGAGTGGAGGAAACCGGATCGTCAGTTTTTGCCTTCATGTATTTGTCGCTTTATATCTGTCTATGCACTGAATCAGCAATAATGCCCTGGTGAAGTATAGACCCGTTCATTTTTCGCTCACCGTTGCATTGGACTAGTTGAATCCGTTGTTCTACAAATGACACACCTTATGCAGTGAATTAGGAAGAAAGACGTGAAGTAGATGGAGAACATTTGTTGCATGCTATCTGCCAAGGGACGAAGGGGAAAAGGTACAAAAACTGAAGCTATGAAAATATTTGGCGGTTGTATCTATCAAGCATTCGACTTGAGCACGTCGTCTTTCATGGTGAGACTAAGCTGGCAGTTTTACCATCCTCTCGATAAGCAAATGTTAAGAAAGATATTTATTCTTCTTCTTTTGTCAATAGAGATAGAAAACAGGACATAGGACACGGCTTTAGTACCTTGCCCTATATGCAAAACAAAACCAGCAATGTTAGCACGGCTATGCTCAGTAAAGGCTTTTTTATGCTCTGTAAATACCTACCTTATGAAAATCGCAGATTCGCAAGGAATAAGATAAGTACTATTTTGAAACAAAGGTCCATTCGTTAAAAGTACTTCAATATAATTAGATCTACAAAAATGAACGTACAACAGGCTTTTTATCGTGCCATGTGAGCAGTTCTCTTTTTTGTGAAGGGCATAATATCAAAAGGCAAATATTTGTTGCATCAATGTAATAGTTCCTAAAACGTACCTGATATGTGGTAATTGATAATATCTAGTTCCTGGGAACCCTCTACAAACTCAAGCTATATATATATAAGCTGTAACGGAAATGACTGAGATAGTTGTAAGCAAATTAGCATAAGCAAACCAAGCTTGTTGGAAGAAATAGGGCGTTTTCTTTTTGATGAAGTAGTTTCATTCTATGCTAATTTACCAACACTGTACTAGTATACAGATAATAGAAGTATCGCACAATCTAATATCCTAACTCGGCGCTAGTCACAGAACCAGTATTTTTGTTGCAGTATGGGAACCATCTATATTGGTTTACCAAAATAATCTTTCGCTGTGGTCTGTCTTAAAAGCTTGTTGGGTTAACGCAGTCTTCTTGTTTCGTTACGTACTTACCAGCAATGGAACACTTGGCTATCTCTTTTGTATGACCGACCCATCGACCGCATGGTATTCTTCTGACTGCCTGGTCTCTAGTCTCCTATGTTTATCCGGCTGCAGATAGGGCTTTCGAATTTACTAGGCTAGAGAGTGAGACAGACTACAAAGACCTTGAAGCCCCTCGGGGCATTAACGGGATAAGTGGTAGCCAACATTGCATCGTGGTCTTTTCCTCTCGTTACCTCGGCTCCTCGTCTAGTTGGTGTGGAAGACAGCTGGATTACGGACGATAGACGTTGGACTTCATCGTACCGCCAAGCCTTTGCCCTTTGCACAGTTGTCCCAGTCATAAGTGGTCAATTTGTTCTTCTTCTAGCTTCCAGTAAATTTTCCTTGCTAAGTACGAAGACCATCGCACGAAGCGTAAAGAAAACGATAAGGTAGCAGAGTCGTTAGCACGACCCGTTTTTTCTAGGGGTTGAACGCCATCGAGCCGTTGGCGAGCCCTATCACACGTTAGCAAATATCTGCTGCTTGTCAGTATACATGGTAACAGAGAGGCTTACAAACTGGCTGTGTACGAGCGTACCTTATATGAAATATGTAGGACCATTGGAAGCTACCATTGTTGCCTATGCCCCACGTTGTCCCAAAAGTGAAGTGGATACGAGCGTCACATTATAGGAACGGAAACGTCCATAGGTGCCGGTCAGTGTTTGTTGGCATCGGACCCACAGGGACCTGTGGATATTCGATCATCGCACCTTCCCATCTATGGCCGTCTCCTTTGAGGCTTCAGCTCGTAAGCACAGTTGCCAAACTCGCAAAGCCAAGTTGAACCTTAGCTAGGGCAACGATTAAGCAGCTCGGGAACTCTCACCCAGCCAAGTTCAGTGCGAGACTATACACTCCCAGAGTCCCGGTTCGCCGTCTGTCTGCGTATATTATATCTATGGTTATATCTGTCAGGGGAGAGGTAAGCGGGAAACCTTTTATTATTTCTATCTATCGAAGGCCAAATGCCCTCTCTCTAGCTAGGGTAATTGTGTGCCTGTGAGTGCGTGAGTCTCTGTCTGTGGTATGAACAGGAAACCAAGTGAACAGTCAAAGGAAAGCATCCTCTCAACCAATACTAACCTCTTGGCATCCCGTGGGAAAAATATAAACTTGTGGCCAGTGGGAATTTTCTGTTGGCCAGCCATTTTGCTAAACACTCACACTATGCAGGAGCCTGAGATAAGGGAATAATTCGTGAGGGAAGGCAATTAAAATATTGGATCTATGTATCATATGGATATTAATATAGAAGTGAACACACAAATTGAAATGCTTATTTATATATATGTATATCGACCTATCCGTGCATATGGCCATAGTAACATTCGCATTGGTATAAGGTAATCGTATCGTGACTATTTTCACGGTCTAGCTGGCCCGCACTTGGAAGCTATGCCGCGTAGAATGGCTAAGAGAGAAATAACAATTATGTACCTGTTAGTTTCTCCACTGTTTGTTTCATTTTCGCTCTACAAAAAAAAAGTGTTTCATGCTTCACAATTGGTCAATGAGTATGTTTTACACTGTATAGCATCCATAAAGGGCGCGACCGTATAGTCGCAGTGGAAGATACTAGTTATGCGGCATCATCGTAGAGCATGACCATAATCTATGTATATTAAGCAATTGCTAAAAAAGATGTATAAGAAGATGGTGCACAGCTACTCGTCACTGGCTAATGAGAAGAAACGTTCTTTCTATTGTTTAACAGTAGTTGTGTTCCCTAACATAAAGTATTACGAATTGCTGACTGATGCTACTAAGGCTGCAGATTCCACAACGCACAGCATCGGGTCAACTGCAATCTTTCCGTATGACATGTAATATAATATAAATGGCCAAATACTCATTTCGCGCATTTCGAGCTAGTGCGCTCCCCGGAAGAGGATTCGACAGGGGAGTCGGACCCACTATGTCTCCTAAAGGCCGTACACGTTTTGATGAGAAGTGGCTGTCATTGTTGATACGAAATCCATGTCCTTTCGGATGCCGGCCGGTTCAGCGGAAGGAGACGTAGATGGTATTGGGCCCAAGAAAGAGCTGACCTCTACAGTCAAAACAAAGTAGCTGTACGAGCGTGTCACTAAGGGCCGGACGTTGCTTGGACGGGGAGAACAAGAGGGAGCCACAGAAGAAAAAACGGCGCCCAGCAGCCCAGGCATCTGGGACACACGATGGTAAAACTAATCGTAATAATCTAATCTTCCTGCACGACGACGATAGAAATATCCCTGCTTACTTCGGAGATACCAAACACAACTTACTCGGGAATCAGGTATTATCAGATCGTATTTTCGCTTGGGGTTATCTTTAGGCAATCTGTGGGACAGGGGCCGAATGGCCGTGCTGTACGGTGGCTTGACTTTTCCATCTACGTTTCATCATAGCCGTAACAGAAACGAACAGACAGATATGCGACTTCGTAAAATGCAAGTCTAAGACAGGATGCGATGTACTCACTCGACTTATGAGAGGTAGTGTGCGTTCTTTATCAATTCAACCCCCTGTCTTCTATACATGATTCGCCAAATGTTGATTATAAATAGACACACGGATACTGTTCCGCCTATAATGTCACATAGCGGTGCACGTCGTTCTGATTACACAGGCCGCCTCTGAGATACTTCAACTCCAACATGTTATAAACCTAACTCCTTGTTTTACATCAGCGGACGCTACTAACGTTTTCATATTTTTTAAATTATCCCCTATATATACATATATATATATATATATATATATATATATATATATATGTATATATATATATATATATATA